>NW_017728931.1:69408098-69441935 GCF_001723895.1 Crocodylus porosus | reverse complement strand
GCAACCACTAACTCAGGCCGCTCAGCTCAGCCGCAGAGCTCCTGCTCCTGCTCCTGCGGCAGCCAGAAGGGAACTGTGTTTCCAGCTCCGGCCTCAGCTGGTTATAAGGTCCTGGCCCTGCCCTCTTCCGGCCATGTGACCACCTGGTTGTCCTGGCAACCAGGCACCTGAGCTGCCTGGGTGATTGACAGCTCTGCCAATCACCCTCACAATCATGGGGCACCTCTGTGACTCCGTGACATACATAAAGCAGGTCCTTAGTCATGTTAGAAAACTTACTACCTGAGGAATCTCCTGTTTCCCTCTAGGCTTCTGTGCTAGTTGGAATTAGTGAAGTGTGCAGGCCAACAGAAATTTCTAGTTTATCTGGAAAAAGATTAATGAATGGTGTGGTATCCCCATGAGTGTTGGCTATGGAGCCAATCTTCCATTACTGCCTTGGATCACCAGATTTAAATATCAGGATATACAGTAAGATTTGTCTGTTTTCATAGGCTTTTGTATTAATGGTGGTTGAAAGTAATTGTTTGTCATGGTAACATGGTAAGGAGCTGGGCAACAATTTGTTGATGATCTTTGGAGATACTATAAATTAGTATTGTTTTTGCATCAAACTTGGTATATATTTAAGGGAGAAAAAAATCACCTTCATACAAAGTCTGCACACAATACTACTTTTTAATCCAAGTCTTTGAATAGAGTTTATGAGGGAAATAGGTCGTGAATAGATATTATTCTGAAACTGCACAGGTGTTATCTTCCCTCAAGAGCTACCAATAGGTATTTTGCCTAGAATTACATTTTGGAGCGAGACATTATGTGTTGTAAATTTATTCCGTTTTTCACATTTAATACTGTGTGTTCAGAACAAGGAAGTATTTTATGCTACTAATTTCAAAAGAGAATCTTATTTGCAGCATAAATGAACTGAATTGTATGGAAGGTGTGCATTATCCACTTTAGTTATAAACACTGAAAATTAAAAATTATCACTAGAGCTGTTGATTGTAATTAAATGTATTCCCAGGGCTGCTCATTTTAATTAAGGAAATACAGCAATTAGGAATATCAGAAACTTCTAACAAAACTGTTCTCATTAAACATTCCATAACTCAGTCCATTCTCCTATTGTTCAGTCCACTCTGTCTTTGATATTCCTGTTGATAACATGTCAGTCCACTCTGTCTTTGATATTCCTGTTGATAACATGTCAGTCCACTAATGGCCGCATATGTAAAAATGCTACAGAACTATGGCAAAATACAAATTCATTCCTATGGCATAGACTCTGAAGGGGAACCGAAAACAGTACATAATCCCCTGAAAATTTAAGGATGTACCTTATCCTCTAGCCAGTCACATTTAATGCTTTACTCACTACTGATGATTAGGACATGAAAATAAATAAATAAATGGAAAAGTAACAGTTAACCCAAAGCATAGTAAATGGAGGTCATTATACATTGAACTGATTAGCAGCATTCCTAGTTTTCTGTGGGGAAAAAAGCAAAAAAACCCTCTATTTAACAAACACAGAGATCCGTATTTTTCCACAATCTACTGAAAGCATGGCAATGTCACATGGTGAGAAACACCATTTCTGCTCACTCTCGTTTTTCCACAGTTTTTGCCTTTTGACCAATCAGTGGCACACCATGTTTTTTCCATGGCAAATGAAAAGCTAGGGTCCCTACTGATTAGTAATTTAATATAGACCTACAGTATTCATTTCATATTCTCCCTCTGAGACTAATAATTGCTATGTTTTTACTGCCAGTCAGGAAGAAGTTGCGCAGTGATTGGGTTTGTTATTAGGTTGGAAGAGCTCAATTGTCAGAAATTAGTTCAAAGGTAACTTAAATAATAAACTATTATGACTGCCTGAATAATTGACTTGAATTTAGTGGCTTACTAGAGAAATTCAGATTCTTTGTCATTATTGAAAGTTGCTAAAATATTTTCTTCTGTTTTGACCATGTTGAACATTTTACATACAGGATTTAAAACTCAGTAGTCTAACTTCAGGTTGGTTAGTATGGCTAGATACAAATTAATTCTGAAGGACTTAGGCAGCATGTAGACATCTGAGTCCCAAACTATAAGGACACTTTCCTTGAAAGGAGACATAGATTCAGATTTCCTTGGGTAGGATGGCTTGAAACCCAGGCATGCCAATTCCTGGTGCAGTGTTCTACTCTCTATAACATTGGTCAAATGATAGGCACAACAACATTATTTGGTGCTTAACCTCAAAAATAGAGTGGCTATTCCAAATAGCAAGGGACTGCATGAGATCAATATGCAGTGTCAGGCTATTAAGTTCCCAAGAATAGTTGGACTTTAAAGTACTCTTGTACTTTAATATTTCCTGTTGGTTATCTCTAGGCCTCTCCAAATTTTCAGAGATGTTTGTGTTTCCTTGCTGACTAGGTTTGTTATTTAGGTCCCTTAAATCCAGTCAAATTTAATCAACCTTCTGGGCAAAGCATGAACATTGTAGGTTCTAACATCTAGTTAGGAAACAGGTTGATCTGACCTTTGGTAAATGATTGTTAGTTTCAGAAATAAAACTAGCAAATACCACGAAACTGGCTTTAAAAATATTTTGTATGAAACAAAATAATACATTTTAGATTCTTTTTATTTTCCTTCTGTGTTTTTGGGGGGGGGGGGCAGGGGCATTGGAATTTGCACTTTCAAGTTACTCACAGTTACTACTAGCACTAGGAACTTCTTTACAACAATAAGCTTAGCATGGGATTGCAATAGTTGGGGCTTTACCAGTATGGGCAAAACTCCACTGATTTCAGGAGTGCCAGATTTAAACATAATATCATATGATCGGTGGTGAAATACAAAGAGTTAAGTAACATACAGTTGGTTTTGGTCCTAACTGGATAATAATATAACCAGAAGAGAACTGCAGTTTCAATCTTTTCAGGAGAGGAAATGGCCTAAGAGAGGTATCAGGTAAACAGGAATCGGATATTTTATAAAATGCTAAAACTTTTCTTTTCTAGGTCAAAAAGGCCTTATTTGAGGCAATACTGATGCAAAAAAAGGCTTCCTTAAGATTTATGGACTGAGTGCACAGTTTAAATGTAACATGTTATGTTGCCATCAAGTAATTGTATGTGCATGCCTGGTTCAACTTGTGAAGGATGAAGTCAGACCTTCATTTGGCTTGTTTAATTGCCTCTGTGTCAAGAGTTGGAGAGACTTGGAAATCTTACTACCCTAAACGTTATCTCATCCCATATAAATTATACCTTTCTGGTGTGAATATTGATGTTTGCAAGCTTCCTGAGAGTGTTTCTCACTTTTTATGAACATTTGTGCAACTATTCGCCCAGCTCTAGAAATCATTTGGCTAAAAATGCAGTGGTAGGAATGGGTAGGTAGTGAAGCCTGGGGAGTTCAGAGTGCTTTTCAGTATCTCAGGAAACAGGAATATTTCAGGCTAAGGATGAATGTTGATACAATAATATAATTGCTGTGCTTTCTAATTTAAATTGTAAGTTGTTAGACGATTAAAAAGGATTTAGCATATTGCATGACATGAAGATGTACAAAATTTAATGCAGATAACGGAATTGTAGGGTTGTGAAATGTACGTCTTATGTGTTAGCAATGAAGTAAGATTTGTGTAAATACAAGGATTTATGCTAAGGAACTAGATATTTTTTACCATATTAATATACATTATAAGAAAAACCTATTAGGTTGCTCAGAAATGTATTTGTGGTGAAGGGGTTTTAATGTAATGCTATAGCAGTTCAGGCTGCTCCTGGCTCTTGGGGAATTTATCTTGAGTAAACACTTTCCTATGTCTCTAGGGGCACTTTGAAAAGTGTCCTTCTTAAAGGTCTTGCCTGTGCAGGACTCACAACATTTGAATTAGGAGATGCATATCTAACCAAGACTTTACAGTCAATAGAGACCCACTAGCATTTAATCACAAGCGGATGACACAAGGTTCAGCAGACCTTGTTCAATTCTACTCTGACTTGTGGGGAAGGAAAGGGAGAGGGAAAAAACTCTCAACCTGGTTATCACATAGCCCAGATTTCATAGTTTCTAGGGTTGGAAGGGACCTAAATAGATCATCAAGTCTGACCCCCTGCACCTGGCAAGAATGAGTGCTGGGATCATAATACCCCAGCCGCATATCTATCCAAGCTCCTCTTGAAGACCCCCAAGGTCGGGGAGAGCACCACATCCCTTGGAAGCCCATTCCAGAGCCTGGCAGCCCTAACCATAAAGTAATGCCTCCTGATATCAAGTCTGACCTACTCTCAATCAATTTGTGGCCGTTATTCCTTGTTATCCCAGGTAGGCCCAGGGGAACAGAGCCTCATCTATTTTCCACTGGTCCCCCTTGGTGAGTTTATAGATGGCCACCAGATCCCCTCTCAGTCTTCTCTTGTGGAAAGTGAATAGATTCAGGCCCTTTAGTCTATCAGGTTGTTACAATACTGATTATTTGTTTTAGCCAATAACAGTTTAATGTAAAAGGCTTAAACTATCCCAGGTCCAGCTCCCTCACAGATTATGCTTACTTCACTGGGCTACAGTTAGGCTCCCACTTGTCTTCTCCTCTTCTGGACCCATGAACCTTATACTCAAGACTTCCCCATAGGCTAGTTATAATAGGAGAGACAGGGGGGATGCCATTAGCTCTATCATAGCCTTTCTCTCTCTACTCACAGGGTGTGTCGCATGAGATGCTACATCACTGTTAGCAATGAGCTACAGTGATGTAGCTCATTGTTTTGGCAACATAGCATTGGCAGGCACAAACCATGATGCCAGTACTATTGTGCACTAAATCATTGCTACTGTGCAGTAGCATCAAAAATGGCCTGTGCTTAAGCAACTACTAAATGACTGTGCAGTAACAACTGTGCTTTCCAGTGAATGTATAGCCTCGCCCACAGGGTGCATCTACACAAGATGCTTTTCTGTACAGTAGTGGAAATTACTTCACAGTAAGCATCACCATCTACATGTGCAGACCCTCACTGCACAGTAACTTGCTGTACTCAGCAGTTAATGTTACCTGGAAATGCAAGTAGCAAATTAACTGCTGAGTAATTACTGTGCAGTAAGGCACATGTAGATGGCCGACTGAGAGCAAATTGGCTCCTGGGCAGCACTCTGGTACTGGAGCCCAGGTGAGGATGATACCCCCCTGCCCCAGCAGCATGGAGCTCCTCTCCTCAGCTCCATGATCACAGAGTGGGGGCTGGGAGATTGCCTCCTGCTCCTGGGAGCAGCGTTCCCTCTAAGTTACGTATTGTGCATGGCTGCACTGGCATGCACATGCCACACTGTCAGGAGCACTTGAGCAGCTTAGAGGGAACAGTGCCTGGGAGCTGCCTGCTGCTGAGCTGGGTTCCAGAACTGGAGCCCAGGTGGAGACAATGTCCCCCTGCCCTAGCAGTACGGAAATCCCAGTCCTTGCTCCATGATCACAATTTGCTCCCAAATGTGTGCACATGTAGATGCTTGCCTAGGATGGGTTTACTCCAGAGTAAATTACGCTGTTTAAATCACTCTGGAGTAAAGCCATCCAGCAGCATTTGCACATGTAGATATGCCCACAGTGTGGTGGCAAGGGAGCTTTCCTGAGAAACAGGAAATATGGATTTAAACTTGTTCAAGATGAATGAGGCTTAGAACAACAGGTGTTAAACCAATAGGTTATAGGGTAAAAGTTGGTGTGCCCTCATCTTCTTCCTCAGAGGTTTCAGACTGTGAGTTCCATATTTACAGAAATGCCTTAATTAGGACTACAGAAATAATTGCTGCTACTCTCCAGGAGATAGGTGGAATTCCAGACATTCTCTTCCCTCTCTACTGCACTTCCTATTTGCTGGCCTATGCATCCCCCTGAACAGCATGCTGAGTGGTGCTTCAGTAAATCCATTCATGAGATCAAGAAACGGCAAATAACTCTTTAATTATAAATTGAAATCTGATGTGTGTACAAACCTAAATTTTAAGCGAAACAAGGTATAGCAGCACTACAACTACTTTGTCTTTCTGAAGTTAGATCATAGAATTTACTGGATAAACCAACACTTACTTAATATACCTGAAGATTTTAATGGCGTCCACTTGCAAAACAAAGGCGGAAGAAAAAGAAGAATAGATGTTTTTTATAAAGTATTTTAATAAGCTTCTGTATTTTCTGGGGGGTTTTTTCCTTCTCATAAACTTATTGGTTCTTTAAACTGGGATTTTTATGTGCTTCTCCAGAGTTTTACTGTAATGCACATCCAATTCTGAAGTTTTAAATTCCTCCTTTCATGAAGGGGATTTTGTCCCCTGGAGGGTGAATTCTATTGACTACCATTGAGCTTACATAAAAGATACTCACTTTCTGCAAGACATGGGAATTTAAAAAACATTGGGTCTATATACTATTTGTGTTGTCTAGCCTCCCTGGGTATGGTTTCCATTTCATTAAACCATAACACACAACCTTGGTATTTCAGTTTTTCCAATACTATATGTATGAATTTATTCTGTGTCTTCATAAAATCCTGTTTTTCCATTATATTCCATAGGACATGGCTTTGGAACAAACATGTGTTTAAGCCCATGATGCAATAGAATCTATAATAAAAAAGAACAACAATAGCCATAGTCACTGCTATAATGTGTTTGATACATTCACAAATACTGTTAGTATTTCTAGTTTATTAACCAGTATTAAAGATAGGAAGGTTACGATTTCAGGTATTGTTAATATCTTATTCTTACCATGAGGACAAAGGGTACATGTTGAAAACAGGTGTCATACATAAAACACGTGGACAGAAGCACTCAGAGTATGGGTTGATAACAATGGGAAGCCCACACTTTTTTCTCTTCTATTGGGTGAACCATTAGAAACACTAGTGATATGAAATTAAGAACTTGCATTAGCTACTATTTACGGTATTAGAAGCATCAATATTCAGAACTATAACCACATAAACCCTATCCTGAGACAATCTGAATTTGAGGATGGGATATAGAATCGAAGGAAATTAGGGTTGGATGGGACCATCTAGTCCACCCCTCTGCTCAAACCAGGACTATACCCAACTAGATCACCCCAGCCAAGGCTTTGTCTAGCCAGGTCTTAAAAACCTCTCTGCGTAACCTGTTCCAGAGCTTTACTACCCTCCTAGTGAGACAATTTTCCTAATAACTAACCTAAACTACCTTTGCTGCAACTTGAGGCCATTGCTCCTTGTTTTGTTATCTGCCATCACTGAGAACAGTCCAACTGTGGAATATGATCAGGAAGACTTTTACATATGCTCCAGATACAGCACCAGGTGCTTTTAATTAGTGAGCCATGCTAATTAAAAGTGCCCGTACATCACATGTATCAGCTGTGCAGCACACCTCCATGCTGAGAAAATGGTGTTGGTGGACTTTGAACTAAAGCACATTCAATATGTTTTAGTTCAAAGTGCACCATCACCATTTTCTCAGCATGGAGGCAAGCCACATCACTGATAGACATGATGCACAAGGCTGATACAATACATCAATTTACATGCTCCAGCAGACTCAATTAATTGATTAATGCACTGGATTTCTAGTGTGTTGGAGCAGGCTCCCCACATGTGTGTGAGTGCCTTTCATCTCCTTCATATTATTACACTAGACCTGTATTCTTACAAGAACAGCCTTCAAAATAGAAAATAATCACTGAGTTTTAGCAATTTATTTTGAATGTAGGCCACTTGCTCTTTTTTTGTGTGTGGCTTTTTTTCCTGTTTTTTTTCCTCCTTCGCACCATGTGAGCTAAGCAATTAATCCTGACATTTTTAGACAATAGCATAAACTACACATTTTATTAATTCTTCCTATCTTGGCTTGTGAGGTAGCAAGTTAAAGTAGGTGTATCAACAACCTCTTTTATCAAAGTTATTGTCTCTAAATGATTTTGAGTCAGACATACTCTGAGATATTTATTTAAGGATTCAGTTGCAATAAAAGTACACAGTAGCATCTACTGGTGGCATCTATCCATTCCCCATCAAATATAAGGTGTGAAATCTTGGCCCTATAAACTTCAATGGGACCAGTATTTTACCAAATATGTTTTCAAAAACCTAATATGTCCATGTTAGTATCTGAATCTTAACCACAAAATCTAGTAAAGATCACTATGACTCTGTAATTTATGATTAATCTGAGTTCAGAAAACATTTTAATATGATGCATTTCACATGATGCTAACTATTTAAAAAAATTAATAGCATCACTGAACAGTGAAAATGATGTCGGTTCTTGGTAGACAGGAGCACAATACTCATTGGGGATTCTGCCAGATGTATCTGTGATCACTTCACTGTGTATTGTTTGGAAAAGAAATCTTCTCATAATCCTATCTGAATTTATTCATCCAAGAAATTTGATTTTAGAATTTTTGTCAGGACTGTTGTGATTATTGGAATGGATCCCATGCTGATAGTTCTGGAGACTGGAATGTGTTTTACTTTTGATTAAACTGAACTTTATAAGATTTTGTTGACTGAGAAAATATTTTTTGTATGCATATATCCAAATGTATTAATGAAATGGCTTTCACAGAAAGGAAATACAGTTCAGACACTTCATTGTACATGTGCATGTGTGTAAAAATAAGGCTTGGTCTCTTGTTTAGTGAAGAAAGTATAAGGATGGGCGTCAGAGAGGAATGTAAAATAATGATAAGTATAGTAAAGTTCAACCAAGCTCTACTATTTATCATTTGTCCTGATATAAAATAAGGTAGCCTTCAAAAATGATGGAATGCAAAACATTTAAATCTTATAGAAATATAAGTACAATGTAATTAGCCTATGGAGTTCATTGCCACATAATATCTGAAAGGATAAATGCGCAGATGATTTTTTTTAATGTTAGACATTTATGTGGGTCATTAAACTGTATACCATTAAATTAAATAGCATAAATGAAATAGCATTAAATTCTATGACAGAAGAACACAGTCTTCTTTGATTCTGAGCACAAACTAAAAAAAATGAAGGAAATTAGAGAACAATTTCTTCTTACAGGAGGTAATGCCTTTTCTTTAGGTTTTCTTCTAAATCCTCTGCTACTGACCACCATCAGAGACAGAACACTGGTGGATTCTAGAGTAGGACTCAACAGATTGTTTTACTTGTCAGTTTCTCTATTCACACATATATATTTCCTAACTGTTCTATAGTTCATCCAAGAATCTTAGAATGGCCAGGAATGCCTTGCTCATATCATTCTTTATATTAGAAAAAGATAGCTCCAACACTGATTGCTACAGTTTCTACAGAACTAATAGTTCACATACGAATACTTTTGGGTAATGCTTAGAAGTGAATAAGTTCCTTAGGCTAAAAGTCATACCATGCAGGGTAGACTAGGACTAGAAATGGCTGTCTGAATTATTTCACAAGCATTTTCTTAGAGTGAGAGAACTAGATTCAACAATTTCCGGTGACAAATATGAAAACCATTTTTCTAATGGGTTAAACTGGAATTGAACTCTTGACAGGTATAGATTTTGTTAGAGACTGTCTTGGCTGACAGCTTCAGTGTAACACATTGCTGGTGTGTATATGTGTGTGTGTATGTATATCTATCTATCTAAATATATATACATATGTTAATGACTTCAGCTTTGCATCATTAAATGTTACTGTAGGGGTTTTATGTCTATCCAGCTTGAAAATGCTCACCTATTATTCTCTAGTGCTAGAAATCGAATGAGAATTCAAACAAAAGAGAATATAAGTGTGTTGAGGATGAAAGTGCGTTGGAGTGTTTATACCAGGTGTTCATTTGTGTATTATGGTCCCATCTGCATCCTATTATTTCCAAGGATATCAAAGTATGGAGACCACATTTTTTGAAAATGAAGGAATTGTGGCAGCTTGCTTTTGGAAATAAAATGTATGCTGGGTGGCAGTATACCAACTCTTCATTTATTATGTAAAAGAAGTAGACAAGAGCTTGTGGATCTTGTTCAGCCTCTTTTAAAAAATCATTTGTCAGCCCCGTTTCCAGAAAACAAAACCACTGATAACCACATATAGCTAACATTTCCACAAAACCCTCCTACATTGGCAGAAGAAAATGCGAAAGCTTGTAAGTTTGTCAGCGTTAATGGCTGGATGAAGTTCTTTGCTGGAAAATCATGCATAGGTATGGGGCGTCTCACTGTTAATGTGGGATGGATAAGAGAAGAAACCTGATGTGGAACCTTTTAAAACTTCCATTATGGTGGGTATTCTATTCGTCCTACCCACTTTATTTTTGGTAATCTACATAAAGGAACAGCTTAGTGCTGCTACCTAAACAGAAATTAAAAGGAGGGGCCAGAGGTGCTGAGAAAGTGCTGTAAACAACCTCAGTCAGAAAGTCAGGAAGCATCCTGACATAAAAAATTACAGCAGCCCACATCTTAGCTGCAGTCTAAATTGTGTTTCAGATACATTGTATACCACGTGCTTCATAAGGCATCACTTATCTGTGACAGTGGTGCCTAGCTACAGAGTAACTTCCTACCAAAAGTTAATTTCCTTCCCCCTTATAGGAATCTTTTTACACATTTTTTCAAAAATATCATATCTGAATAAATTGGTGCGTTAGTAGGGTTCTGGTAGCTTATTATGTTTTGCCAATTGCTACATGTCAGTGCCATTGCCTGATCAGCTGGGGTTTATAAGGATGGACTTAAAGTACTGAGTTTACTAAGCTTGCCGTTTCTGTAAATTGCAGGAAAATGTTCTGTCTCCTTATCTTGTCTTCTGTCTTGTCAAAATCAATCTAAGAATAATTGCCATTTTTCTTTTTCCCTCTTCACTTTCCAGTACAAAATATTACAGCCTGGAATTTATCCATTGGTATCTATTCTTGGGCATGGGTGTAAACTAGCCACTCATAAGAATTATTATTTATCCATGTGGCAAGGATAAACAATCAGTATTGCATAAATCATTTTAATAAATGAATCTGATTACATCCTGCTTAGAAGGAATTTGGTATATGTTAGCCTGATGCATCATTTGAGCAGCACACCCTACTGAAAAGATGTGTTTATTTAAACATATCCCCCTCATCATTTGAAACATTCGTGCTTTTTTGGCATAGTTATCCCTGTTCTGAAAAACATTATCTTCCCTTGCTGCTCTTAAACTCTCTCTTAGCCCTGCCAGGAGTAGAGCTGTCTCCCACAACTGGGGGAGATAGCCCCGTGACCTCCGAGCCACGGGAGGTCATAAAATCCCTGAGGCTGAAAGATCACAGCAGTTGCAATCTCACAGCCCTGGCAGCCCTATGCTGGGAGACCGCAGCTATGCCCCCACAGCTGATGGGATGCAGCTGGATCTTGGCACCAGAAGATGCACTATTGGGATCCAACATCTGGAGCTGTGGGACTCTGGGTCCCAGCAGCTGTGGAGTGCTTTCAGTACCCAGTGGTGGCAGCTGCTGGGGCTGAGAGTCTTCTAAGTTGTGGGACTCCAAGCCCTGACTGGATGTAGTACACAACTATGGCTGGGAGCCTTAGTAGCTGATGGGGCCCACAGCTGTTACACATGCAAATTATAGCTCAATAGCAACTAGCTCTAACATTAGTACAAAGTTTGAGGTATTACTTTATAGGTGGCTGGAGTTTTTTATGGTGTGATTACTACTTTGTACATATAGCTGGTCTCAAGGTAATTGCACAACTGACCAGTTAATTACATGATGCCTGTAACATGCAGAGGGGGCCTTAGATGTCTCTACTTAGGCATTGTAGTGTTTAAAATTAGGTGCCTAGCCCCAGGAGGCAGATTGAAACAACAGCTATGTAAAATTAATGGGAAAACTTAGGTGCTACTGAAGAACAGTTCAAGGACAGGCACTGAGATTTTTCTATACAAATAGTAGGGAGAGGGGAGCACCTCCAAATGGTGATTCTAAAATCTAGAGGTGCCTATCAGTGGCTAATACAAAATACTCCACATAGGGTGTGTCTTAATCTCTACCCCTTCAGTGCCTAGATCATGGTGGACTTGAGGCATCCCTAGCTCCATTTGGGAGGTAAATACACTTCTGTCACCTTCTGCATAATAATTTAGTAGTTAGAGTTCACTCTAGAAATTAGAGACTGGAGTTTGAGGCTTTACTCAGCCTGTGAAAGTTCAAATCCATGTGTCCACTTCCCTGGAAACTGTCCAAATGTCCAGGCAGCCCATTAGGCTGCATGGTGATACTATCCATTCATTCTGTAAAAGCCAAGCCATTAGAAAAAAAAAGAACAGAAGATTCATGGAGCCACAGAGAAAGCAAGCAAGAAAAAGCATGGCCCTATAGCTCAGTGACAAGGATGGTCCCCTGGTTCCCGACTCTGGTCCCAGGACTGTTTAGGTATTCTACATTAGACTGATATTGAACATAAAATACCTGGCAGCAGGAACTGGTAGCTAGATTTCAAGTCTCCCAGGGGAAAGTCCTCATCACTAGGCTACAAACTATTCCCTCTTGCTTTCTGTCTCTGCATGGCTCATATTTTTGGTTGTATAGTGGCCTATCTTCAACAGTTGCAGTAAAAGGTACACCGTACCTATTCTAAAATCTGTGGCTGGGGCCAGGGCTGTACCTAGGAGGGGCAAATTGGGGTGACCACCTTGGGGCTCGTGCTTTGGGGGCCCCCGCAGAGCTGGGTGGAGTGGCCAGAGTGAATCCACACTGCAGCTGGCTTTATGTCCATCTGCTCACCCTCCCTCCCCTCAAATCTGCCACTGGTTTCCTTCTGTCTGGGGTAGGACCCTACACAGGCTGATTTGCCTCAGACCCCACACCCTGCTTGGGTTGTCTCTGGTTAGGGCACTTTCCTGGGAAAAGGGATCTATGGTTTTCAATCTCATCTCAGACAGAGGGTGTCTATAACCCAGGTCCCCTTCTTCTTAAACAGATGCTTAACCCTATGCGTTAAACTACTACGGAAAAAAAACTGGCGATCCATGGGGTCTGTCCTCAGTCTAGTGTTGGTTAACATGTGTAGTAAAGATTTTAATACTGGAATTGAGAACTTCTTGAGCAAATCTGCAGGTGGTGTGAAACTGTGAATGATTGGAAACACACCAGGGGGCACGGGTGTAATTCAGAAGGATCTTGACAAATTGGAAAGCTGGACTGGAGCTAAGAGAACGAATACTGACAAACACAAAGTGCTGCACCCCAGAAAGAATAAACAAAAGCACAAATACAACATGTGTAACAAATGGCTAGATAGCAGACTATAAGAAAAAGATCTAGGAGCCTTGGTGGATCTCAGTCTTCATATAAGTCTGTGTCACACAGCTACACAAAAGACAAATGAAATTTTGGGAAGCATCAAAAGGAGTATTAGGTGAAAGACGCAGGAGGTGAAAGTGGGTACATGCAGATCATGTTTAGATAAACCTAACTAGAAATTTTTATATACATTTACAAACAGGAAGAGATGGTTGTGAAGGGGGATGGGAGCAACAAGATGCTAACCATTAAATATAGTACATTGCAGGTGCCGCTGGGGAACTCAGACTGGTGGGGTGCCCCATGAGAGCAGGAGCAGGGGAGTTTGCAGCCAGATGGTCACTCAGGCTGGTAGCAGGGAAGCTGCACCCCCTGGTCCCGTGGGACACTCTACCTGCCCCACCAGCCTGAGTTCACCAGTTGCACCTGGTGCATTGATTATTTTGGGGCTTTCAGATGTGCTGGTCCACAGCTTTTTACTTGGGGTTTGAAAGACAGTCTGAAGGAGACAGCCTTGAGGATGCAAGGTGTCTGACAATAGGAACAAACAGCATAGTGGCTTTCTTTTGACAGACCTAAGACGTAGATAGTATCTACTAGGAGCTGTCTTTTTTAATGGAAAGTTGGCATGTGTCCTGAGACTTTAAAGAGAGCTTTCTAATCTTTTCCATTTCCTCAGATCTCATTCTTGTAGCACTAAAGAACTCCAGAAATAGGCATGTTCAACTTGTGGAAAAGGTGATTAAGAGTTTTTATCTGTCCTAAAGAAAAGGGAGAACATCTTTTCTCTCTTGCTGCAGAGAGCAGGACAGAGATCAATGTCATGAAGTTGAAGAAAAGAAGGTTTATATTGGATATCAGGAAAAATGTTGTCACTGTTAAAACAGTGAGGCAGTGGAATAGACTGGCTAGGGAAATCATGGAATTACCATCATTAGAGGTGTTCAAGAAATGCTTCAAAAAGCATATTCAGGGATGGTATAGGAATTGCTTGCCTATGCTATTCTAAAACTATTTCCCATGCTTCTGGGTTTTTCTGGTTGCCACACGGGACCAGAAAAAAAAATCCCTTCCTCCACCACCATTGCTACATGTATCAAGATTATTATTTTTTGTGCCAATGCACATTGTCCTCATGAGCAATGTGCATTTCCCCAATGACAAACAGCATCAGCACAATATGTTACCATATTAACAAGGCTCTTAAGCTCTGTAAAAAGGATATACCATTTTAAGTGTAACCACAAATTCCACTGGTTCAACTAAAATGAACTAAATTAAATTAGTGAACTGTCTAGGTCAGGACTGTGTCATATTTTTTACCTGCTGTATCACTTTAGTTAGTGTTTGTAAAGCAGTTTTTGAAAAACAGCCTTTTAATTATATTGTTCCAACTGTGTTTTAAGACCTAAATAAATACAACAAACAGAGAAGGAGAGGTAAGTTATATGTTCAGGCAGAAGGCCAAGGTTGAGATGTTAACAAAACCTAGTTATGGCTCTGGTCCCCCTCCCAGCCTTCCACCTACTAGGAAATGTTACCCTGTTGATAAATATACTTTCCCCAGAGCCTGAAGGAGGGACTTTGAACCCAAAAGCTTGCAGAAAAGGACAATTTTCTTGTGATTTCCTAGTTGGTCTAATAAAAGGTATCATTTTGGAATCAAGAGTTCTAGTTTTTTTATATGTCACCTTGTTAATAAGTCTTTCTTAAGCTAAAAAACATTCTTTTTAATATAAAGTTTGAGTTTAGGATGGCAAAGTGTTACCTTTTGTTATGATATTAATGTATAATTCTAAATGTATTATATTAAGCAACAGTGCCCCCATCTCTTATGATTTTGCTCCTGCATGGGCACCCTGGTGAGAGTTGCAGGCTGGCACAGGATGAGGGTGCCCCAGCACCACCCAGTTCCTCAGGCCCAGTCCCAGTGACTGCTTCCAAGTGTGTGGCAGGTTGCTTCCATGGAATTGCTGTCATGTTCATCTCCCTCTTTTCCCTGCCTGCAGGCTGCATGCCCTGGGCCAGAGAAGGGGATGGACAAGGGCAGAGGGAGGGAAGCTAAGTTCCCCCCATTTGGTAAGCTCGAGGTTGACAAGTGGCCATCTCCTGTCCTTGCCTCTCTGCCTCGACCTTCCAAGCCTCCTCTATGGGGCTTACAGCCTTCCTCTCTCCCTGGTAGTTACTGTGAGACCCCAGTGAGGCCTGGCAGCATTTTCCAGCTCTGCCCTGGCCCCGTATTTTCACCACCCCAAGATCCTGGCCCCGGCCCTGGACACAGCTCCAGGGACTTGAACGGGCAGAGTGTGCAGGTGGGTGGGGAGTTGCATCTCGGTCTAGGGCCAGGATTGTGGGGTGGTGACAGCAGAGGCCGGCCAGATCTGCTCCCTTCATGCCCCTGCCCACAGAACCCATGCCTACCCCTCCTCTTCCTAAACACCACTGCCTGGGGCCTCCATCTCGCACAGGGAGTTTTAGTGAGTAGTTGCAGGGTAATTGCCCACCCCTGTTATAGACTAACCAAAGTGTGTGTGTGTGTGTGTGTGTGTAAAATTATATATATCTATATCACAAGCTACCATGGGCTGAAACTCACGTAATCAAATGCAGTGAAAGAATGTGCATAAAGCAGTGTATAAAGGGAGAGAAAATGGAATACAAATTCACCCCACGCAGAGGAGGGGACAGAAGGGTATGAGGTTTCAGCAAAGCTGGAGGAGACAAACAAGCAAAGAACCTACCTAAGGAGTCACAAAAAGTCACACACTAGGATAAAAATCCATGGTCCCTGTTTAAAGCATGCTCAACACAACTCAGTCTGTGGATGATTTTTTGTTCTGCAATTTCCCATTCAAATCAGTTTCTAAAGGTTTTCTGCCTAAGCTAGCCTCGGGTCAGCAGTGACCATTGCAGTGTTTGTAACTGTTAAAATAGATGTTCATAAACAGTTCTGATCCAGATTTGCCTAGGATTTAGCATATTTGTAGCATAACCAGGAACATTTTTTTGTTTCTAAAAGTAAGTATTCATGGCACAAATGATGCGTTCATGTTAATTAATTGGACTCAACTGAAAAATAACTATTTTAAGGTTCAACAGAACTAAAAATGCTTGTGTAAATATTCCTATTTGATGCTAATTCTGTAGGACCTACATAAAAATGCAATATCTTTACTTAGGAAAATAGGTAATTAAATCTCTGAGTGAGTACTTAAGAAAATAACCATTGACTTTTTTTTCTAATACTTCATAGCAATTAGCAAAAATCTTGCTGTTTTGTCCAACAATAACAAACATAATTGCTTCAAAAATAAAAACTGGAAATTCTAGAAAGCGTATATATGAGAGCACATAACAAATGACTCTGCTTATTAACCAACATCTTATACATTTCCCATAGTTAATCATTGTCAGGAAATGTTTTATGCCAATAAATAGATTAAAGCTTGAAAAAAATGGTTTACATTTAAATGGAGTACTACTCAAGTCTATTACCTATGCTCTGCTTTTTGAAAAAAATGGGTCAGGGGCAGGGTATTGACTTGTCTAATCTCACTTGGGCTTTTTGGGGTGGGAGATTGCACACAGCTGAAATGAATGTCTCTCTGTTTTTATTTAATTTGATTGTATTATATGTGACATTAAGTAGTTTCCACTCTGCAAAACTTCATATTTACTTGATGTCACTTTCCACAAATGACCTTTAAACTGCCTCCTTGGGGAAAAAAAATAAAGGTGGAATTTGAGGTCTCAAATATGTATACAGAATCTTAGCATCTTGGTTTTGAAAGGCATGAAAGAATCAGTAAATTATAAATAACAAGGGCATAATTTGATCCCAATGAAATCAAAGATTAAATGTCAAATATATTTCTATATTAACAGTATTAGTTTTAGGTTAAAATGATATTGTTTTAAAAGGATATGTCTTTTTCATTGCTGTCCCTGTAGCAAGCTATTGTTACTTTATAGATAGTATCTTTAGAGGCAATGTTTTTTTTTTAAATTTGTCTAGATTTAATTGTATTGTAACAGAGTACTCTTTAACACAGCATGAAAATATATATGTTAATGAAACCAGAGTTAATTTGTACCTTGTTCTATCTCAAGCAACCAAGAAGAGAGTACTCTTGGACATAATTGCTTATAAGGCAGAAATCAGGAAAGAATTTCTAACTACAAGAGTTACAGAATAAAATGCTTGGGGAAGCAGTGATTCCCTTCATTAGAGGTTTTCAAGAAGAGGAATTATAGACATCTATCTGGAATGGTTTAGGAATAGTGTATTCTGTCTCTGTGTTGGGAATTAGTCTAGATATTCTTTGAGGTCCTTTACAACCCTATAATTGTATGCCACAGACAGGTTTTCATTTCTACCAGCAAAAAAATCTCTAAAATTTTTGCCAGTAGAAAAATAGCCTTGGAGCAGGAATGTAATGTGTTCCAGTCCCCTGGGTGCAGAGCTACACAAGTGAGCTCACTAGCCAGGGACTGCTAGAAGGCTGCTTCCCAGACCACCCCAACTCTTAGCAAACCTATTACTTGACAGCTTGTCATCTCCTCTGCTTGAGAAGGGGACAGGCCGTCAAGAGGCTTTTACAATGTTCGGTGTGCAGCTCCCATGGGCTGCACATAGGATGACTTAAAGAAAGACCTATGGGGAAGCTGAGCTGGGGAGAGCCCCTCTAATCCCCATTCCCAGATCCCCAGGTTTTAAACCATCCCATTTGGTTTCCAGCTGGGTAGCACATATGGCTTTTAAAGCCTGTGGGGTCAGGAACTGGGACCAGAAGAGTTTATATGGCCCCAGCTCCTGCACCCGTGGAAGCTTTTCCCATTCCAGTGCCAGGCCCCATGGGTTTGAGTGCTGTCTATGTGGTTGGGAGGGAGGCTCTTGGGTCCATTTCCACAGACCTCCAGCGGGATAGCAGCCACTTCGGATAGCTTCTCAAGTCCATTTCCTACCCTACCATTGTAGCCCCCACTGCCCACCTGACATTCCCCAGTTTGGGAAGTGGGTGGCAACAGCAGCTGCTCCTCTTCTTCCCCAACTAGTGCTGGAGGGGAGAAGAAAAGCAGGACAAAGCTGTCAGCACATTCCCCAAAGTGGGCAGTCCCCAGTTTGGGGAAAAGGCAGGGAACAGTAGGTATTGCTCACATCCCCTCCTCGACCTGAATAAGAGAGGACTGTACAAGAGGTATGAATAAGCATTCATGGGACCCAGCTCAGGTTTAGGCATCTTAGTTTAAGCTGTCTAAACCTGATTTGAGACTGCTGCATAAAAGTTTGCCACTTGTTGGGAGGAGGTACAGGCAGCCAGAGGCAAGTAAGTTAGTGGGTGTGCTGGCAGGTCTATGGGGCTGCCTGTGGGAGGTGTTGCTGGATCCAGAGGTTGTTGGTAGGTTCAGTGAGTGTTGGCAGGCATGTATGTGTGTGGGGGGGGCACTCTTTTGCAGAGGGTGATCATAAAAAACAGACCAGTCAATGTCTGGGGGTTAAGAACAGCACAGTCCCATGGCTGTGGAGAGTAGCTGGGCTTTCCCAGCCCTGGGACTATGCTATGAATGTGTTCAAGCACTCACTAAGTTGGAATAACCCTCATTAAGTAGTGCTGACCCAATGCTGATCTTGCAAGAACTGGCTTTAGATCAGCTGATTTTAGATCAAATTACCTACCAAAGCTTTGCACAGCCCTATTGTCTATCTGTCTTGTAGGAGTTTTGTCTAGCCCAGGTTTTCTCCAATTCATTTATGAGAAGTTCAATCATACTCATTGTTTAATTTGATCTATAAAGCAATTATTTTGGTGGGGGATGGGGGAAGGAGAGGGTGGAGTTTAGCAATGCAGAAGCACATCTTTCCCCAGATGAGCAAAAGAGAACTAGTAACAATCTGGTCTAAAGTCAGTTCTTGCCAGATCTCATCTGGCATTTGTAGGTTAACCTAAGCCCTGTGAACAGTTGCACACTCAGGTAGTCAAAGCATCCTAATCTTGGTTAGGGTGATCTAAATGTAATGGTTGTGCATACCCAAGTATTAACTGTTACAAGAGTTTCTTACAAGGAAGGTCTTTCAGGTTAATACCTGCAAGATCTTTCTTCTGGAAGGGCTGTGTTTTTTTCCAGAATAAATTGAATAAACAGTGTACACACATCATTTCTATTGGGAGAGCACTGATTTTCCCAGTCATAATGTAATGCCTGTTCAAGGGCTATGTTTAAGGAACCTGACCTGGAAAAAGGTGACTGTTAACAAGGGGACTTTTGTCAGCCATCAAGAATTGCTCCAGGATTCATGTTAGGTCCTTAAAAAGTTTCTTCTGCACTCCTATATTTGGGGGACGATATCGCAACCATGAATTTCAAATATTCTCCCTGTCAGAATAACACACTATTGATAATTATCTTTGCATAGAGTTTTTAGGACATTTATAATTTCTTTGTAATAAATTCCATTTTTTGGTGGCATCGTGTCTATAGTAGATGTTTGGAACAATCAAATAGTAAAATTTAAGGAATTATTTAGCACACAATTTGGGAAGAAATTTGAGACATGAAGTTTTCATGATAAAATACTAATCTATATATATATACTGCTGCTTCCTAGCATTTTCTGATTGGCAATGGAAGACCAATTATCCCCTTCCATGAAGAAAAGAAACACATGGAAAGGGAAAAGAAGTCTATGAAACAAGACACATGCCATGGCAGGGGAACATTATATTATAATATGCCATTATAATATAAGGGCATAACCCTGGATGGACAAGGGAAGATGAACATAATCTAAAACATCTTGCTGAAATTACCCACCCTGATGATGAATTAGAAGAGTTTCCATGCAAGCAGCAGCATTTAAATACAAAGGTACTGCAGAAACCTAGTATGTTTTATCCCACAATCAGAACCTAACCCCTTAGCTTAACAAACGTATAAATATAGTGATAGACTTGTATTCTCAAGAAGTAGATGAATTTTGTTCAATGGCAAAACTATTTTATGAAGCTGCAAGTTTAAATAAAAAAATAAAAAAATTAACAAAACCAACCAATCAACAAAACAAAATACAGCTTCTTAGAGTATCTGTAGACAACATTTTAATATGGGCACATGACAATAGTGTAGGCCTGACAATGTGGACTTTTTATCAGGCTACCTTCCACTATCTGTGAATTTTCCAACTTACATCTTGAGCCTAGATTGTCAATCAGCATTCTTCGATACACTTTTGACAATTTTCATCATAAGGTGCTGTAAACTGCTCTGCTCTAATGCAGAAAAGCATAAGGCTCTATATTATCGTGTATATCAAGTTGGGTGTTTTCACTGTATTTGACTTGTTAAAATGACTATTAAAATATATATATATTGGCAGGTGACATGATATATTTGCCATATATTTAAAGACGTAACTTCTTTTGAAGAAAAAAGTGACAGAATTTATACTATCAAGAGGTTTTATATAAGGCAAATATAGGGATAAATACATTTAACTTAACATAGTGTGCCAAATATGGCTTCTATTACATATTCCTTTGAAAACAATTTTATATCAGAAAACCAACTGTTCTTAGGTATCATAACCTTTGGCAATATTTGATTTGTTTGTTATTTTACTAATTATCTTATTAACGAATAATCACTATGCTCACACTGTTATTTGAAAAAAAAAGAAATTCTAATATATTGGACCAATAATTATGCAAAAACAATATGAAACACTTGTAAATAGAAAAAATAGATTTAAAAAATGTGTTTTCAAAGTGAATACATTTACATAGCAAAAGGCAGGGCAGGGTAAGACTCTTAAAAGTAACTGGTAACTGGAGGCATAGTCTTTTGCAAGACTTTGTCTGTATGACATAGACTTTGTCTATATGACGGCTTTGTCATATACATTGTCATAGGAACTTTAGAAGCAAGCCATTCCTGTGAAAGCTCATGTCTCTCTGAACCTGTTATTCTCTAAGGTGTTAACCTGCCCTGACTTCTGTCTGACTTCAGACTACTATGGGTAGTTACTTTTCTCTACTCCTCAATTTAACATATACGACCTTTCCCCTCATTACTGTTTTTCTCAGAGGAAACTTCTGGGTTGTGAATTTCAAGATAGTGTGGGACAGAGGGCCTGGAAATCATAGACTCAAGAGTGTTTGAAGAGACTTTAAGAGTCATATCGTCCAATCCCCTGCATGGATGCAAGAATGATGCTAGTAAATCATTCACAATCCACACTTACCAGCCTCTTCTTGCAACCTCAGCAAACTTCCACAACTTCCCTGGGCAGTCTGTTTCACAGCCTTCCTTACTATTGTAACAGTAATCAAGTTTTTCCTGATATAATTTAAACATACTTTTCTGCAATTTTAAGCCATAGCTTCACATCCTTCATCGCATTCTCCCTCTTCTTTATGGCAGGTTTTCAAATATTGGAAGACTGCTATCATATCACCCTCAGTACCTTTTTTTGCAAACTAAGCAGCTTGCCTTCCAACCCTCTTACCATTTTTTTGATCTGCCTCTGGAGCACAGGTATCTCCCCATCATCTCAAGGAATAATTGTCTGGAAGAAAACTAACAGCTCCCTTCCCCCAAGAACAGTATAAAGATAAAAGCAGTGATCATGACAGACTGGCCAAGCTCTAGGTGCTCTTCAATTTCTGTTTATTTTAGCCTGCACTAATTTCCCTGTCTAAAATATTCATCTTTCTCAAAAGTACTAGAATCCCATTACCCAAGCTTGCTTTACTGCTATAAAAGCAGACCCCTTCAGATGAGGATGAACATATTTAGAATAATAACTGCCACAAACCTTCTGAATTTGTAGTTTAAAGGACAATAAAACTGCTAGAGCAAAAGATATGTCCTAAAAACATTTATATTACCCTATGAATATAATAAATATGACAAGAGACCCCATAAGATGAAAATGCTGGTAAGTATGCAAGTGGCAAGACAAAAGTACTGAATAATAGAATATATAATACCCATCTACAGTCCAAAATAAGAATTCCGAAAGTTTATATATGACAGAAAACTGTATCTGAAAAAGGAACCCTAAAATGTTGACTAATATTTAACACTTTCTAAATAAACAAGTATGTAAATAAATAAACACACATATATATTATATATGCATATACATATGCATATATATATATATAGAGAGAGAGAGAGAGAGAGAGAGAGACTTTCCAACTAGCCAAAATTATTCTCTTTCTTTCTATCTCTCTCTCTTCCTCTCTCTCTCACCCTTACCGCCATACCGTCTACATATACACTATATATACAGACTGTTTATAAAGTCCTTGTGCAACTTTAAACTTTAATAACTTCGGATGTACACATGATAGAAGCAAACTGTAAACAGCAATTGAAAGCATACTTCATTAAGTTTTAACACAATACAGCTCAAATTTCTAGACTTAAACATAGCCACCACATTCTCTGATATATTGTTCAATCCAATTTTCCAAATCATAGAAAACATTTTTAAGTCACTGCTGAATGATTTCATGAATTGCACTTGTGATCCTTACACTATGCATAAATTACACTATGCTAAATAACTTAATACATTATGCTTTCAATCACCGTTTACAGTTTGCTTCTACCATGTGTATATCCAAAGTTATTAAAGTTTAAATCTGCAGAAGGACTTTATAAACACTAAAGGTGTGCAAAGTTGGCCCTATTTGATTCGGATTTAGATTCAGCCGGAAATCAGGGAAAGTAATTTGATTTGTTGATTCGGATCATGTCCCTGATTCAATTCGACTGAATCCGAATCTGAAGATTCAATGCTGATTTGGAGAATCAGCTATTTGGACATAGACACAGTCTGAAAAGTTTTTTCTACATACCTTGAGGTAGCAGGTGTGGCTTGTGAATGCTGCGATGCTGGGGTGCATGGATGATCCCACAGGAGTGTGTTGAGGCCCTCCACGTGCTCAGCAGTGAACTCGGAAGTGGACCAGAAGTACTTCCAGGCCACTTATAGGTCTGCCAGGGAGCATGCTGGGGTGGGGGGGGGCTGAGACCCAGGAGGCACCAGTCGCAGAGCTGAGGGGTGCCAGGGGGGCCCCCAGCATGCTTCCCAGTGGACCCAGAAGCAAACTGGAAATGCTTCTGGTTCATTTCCAGGTCTGCTGCTGAGCATGGTGGGGAGCCCACCACGCTCCTGTGGGACACTCCATGCACCCCCCCCATCGCAGCATTCATGAGCCTCTGCTACCTTGAGGTATGTAGAAAAAATATTTAAAGCTGTCTCTATGTCCGAATCTTTCTGAATCTCTACAAATGGATTCAAAGGGTTCTGATTTGATTTGGATTTGGAGATTCAGCCACCGAATTGGGCTGAATCTCCACTGAATTGAATCAGGGACTTAAGCTTCAGACAGCCCTAATAAACACCCTTTATGTAGTGTCCCTCTCATGGATATACTAGTTGCTTTACTGTATCAGAAATAAGTCACTTCACTGAACATATATGTTTAAAGCTTTGTCTACTACACTGTACATCTAATATATATAGTGTGTGTGTGTGTGTGTGTGTGTGTGTGTGCGTACGTGCGCGCATGCATGCATACACAGAATCATAGAAAATTAGGGTTGGAAGGGACCTCAAGAGGTCATCTAGTCCAACCCCATGCTCAAACAAGGAGCAGCTGCAACTATATAAATCCAGCCAAAGCTTTGGCTAGGTGAGTTTTAAAAACTTCTAAGGATGGAGATTCCACAACCTCTCTGGGTAGCCTGTTCCAATGCTTTACTACCCTCCTAGTAAGAAAGTTTTTCCTAACATCTAAACTTCCCTTGCTGCAACTTGAGTACATTGCTTCTTTTTCTGTCATTTGTCACCACTGAGAACAGTTTAGCTCCATTCTCCATAGAACCACCCTTTAGGTAGTTGAAGGCTGCTATTAAATCCTTGCTTAGTCCACTCTTCTCCAAACTAAACAAACTCAGTTCTCTCAGCCTCTCCTCATAAGTCATGGGCCCCCCTCACCATTTTTGTTGTCCTCTGCTGGACTCTCTCCAATTTGTCCACATTCTTTTCATACACTACACCAGATGTGGCCTCATCAGTGCTGAATAGAGAAGAAGCACTTCCTTCAATCTGCTGGTAACACACCTACTAATGCAGCCCAGTATGCTGTTAGCCTTCCTCTCAACAAGGGTACACTGTTGTTTCATATTCAGATTATTGTCCACTGTAATCCCCAGGTTATTTTCTGCAGAGCTGCTACATAGCCAGTCAGTCCGCAGCCTGTACCAGAACATGGGCTAGTTCCATCTGAAGTGCAGGACTGTGCATTTGTCCTCACTGAATCTCATGAGATTTATTTTGGTCCAATCCTCTAATTTGTCTATGTCTCTGAATCTTAGCCATATCCTCCATCATAACCACTACTCCACCCAAAGTGTCATCCGCAAACTTGCTGAGGGTGCAAGTTTCCAGGTTATCTTCCATCTTCCAGGCCAATGATGAAGATATTGAACAAAACTGGTTTCAGGACCTATCCCTGGAGCACTCTACTTTACACTGGCTGCCAAACAGACTACAAACAGACCTTAACTACTATCTTTTGAGCCCAACGATCCAGCCAGTTTTCTATCCACCTTACAGTCCATTCATCCAAACCATACTTCCTTAGCTTGCTTGAGAGACTATTGTGGAAGATTGTATCAAAAGCCTTGCTAAACTCAAGGTATATCGCATCCACTGGTCTCCCTACATCCACATATCCAGTCATCACATTATAGAAGGCAATCAGGTTGGTCAGGCATGACTTGCCCTTGATGAATCTATGCTGATTGTTCTTAACCACCTTCTCCTCCTCCTCCCCTCCAACTGCTTAGAAATGGATCCCTTGAGAACCTGCTTCATGATTTGTCCAGGAACACTATTAATCGAGTCTGCTCCATGTAATTAGAATGCTCTAGCATTGCCATGGTGTCACATGTATAAGCTTCTGTAGGTTTTAACATGGCTGCTGGCGAATTTTAACTAAAGCTTGTTGAACGAGCTTTAGTTAGAGCATCCTAGAGCCATTTTTAAGTGCACGGGTGCTTAATACATGTGACACTGTGGCCTTTTAATTAAAACAGCTCTTCAGGACCAACTCTAATAAAACATCACTTTCTACCACTGAGCATGTGTATAGGCACCGCTAGTTCTTAAATCTTGGGCTGTACAATATTACTACCTTTTCTATCATAGTAAAGCTGAACCTACGTATTTGGTCCAGTTTGGAACAACAATGGTTTTCTCTATAAATTTAAGTCTCAAATTCAAACTAAATCCTAACTGGATTTTCTTGAGGCATGACAGCATCTCAGTTTAGCTTTTTTCCTCTTGTTTTTCAATTTTCATTTTATTTCCCTGTATAGATAAAAAATGGAAACTAAGAGAAATTTCAGAACAAGAAGATATTCTTGTGGTATTTCTAACCCATACAAAAGCAAAACAATACACCCAGAGTTGTTATAAACATTTCTGGGTTGCTCATCTGAACCTAAATCATGAAGAATTTGGAGTTGACCTATTACTGACCTATGTATCCAGTAAATTTGGAAATATTACTTATATCAATTAATGGGAAAGTATGCAGACAATTTATACATGACATTAAAAACCTGAACTTCTACCTCCCTAAGGTGAATGTGCAATTTATTTGGTAAAAGAACAGCCTCATCACACTGAAAAACTGTGAAATTCTTTGCATGTGCTATAAGCTCACAGACCATTTTAAAAACTAAAGCAGAGATCTATTTCATTTCATAAGACTCTACATTCAGAATTCAGTAAGTATTAACCAGTCATCTTGATTAATGGCTATATGAACGACAGAATACTATAACAGTCCCAAATTGTTATGATATACTACATTAATGTTAAAGTTGGAGAACCCCAGTTTAAAGTATTTTTGCCAATCTCTAACTACTTATTTCATTTCAGTAAATATCATATGTTATTTTTGTTTTGGCCATATCTCAGTTTTTACAGGCTCAATTTAATTCAAATCCTCTAATAACATGCTTGATAGAGTGTACTTTAAAAGTTTGTCTAACCCCTGTATTTTTAAAAAATCTTTCCCAAGTGCGATCAGCAGTGCCAGAAAGAAACCAGTGAGAGTTTTCTGGGTTTATTTTTTCCTGGTTTAATTTCTCTCCCCTGATGCAGACCCCAGACCTGCATATCACTCTCTTCTAGGTTTGGAAAGTGATGTGATAAGACTGGAAGAAATAGCTAAGAAGGCCAGAATTTCATATTGCATTGAAGGCTATAGCCTAAAAGTTGTATGGAATGCAGAGAAGATGGGGAAAACAGTAGAAATTTTTCAGAATGTACTGTGTAATCATTGGAGATTTTAACTTTGCAGATGAAGCTTGATAAAGGGAAGATTCAATTTTTCCTGGTTGTGATAGCCAACAGTTTGTTCACCAGTCAGTCACTACACCCACAAGTTATAATGCTACTTTAGACTGGATTTTAATACAAAGTGGGTGCATTTACACGTGCTATTAATGCACCTGAATAAACTCTGGTGCAGTTTGTGCTGGAGTTTGAGTTGCTCTTGGGCACAAGTGTAAATGCTGCACCTGGGACCACAGCATGTTGAGCTAGGGCAGCACAGCACCAGATGGCAGAGGATCTGGTGCAGTTAGCTAGCCAGCCCAGAGCTTCTCTGTCATGTCTTAGCTTGCTGCAGAGGGGCTGGCTGGGACACGAGGGCACTACAGTGTAGGTCTAGCCAGCAGGCAGCACTACACTGTAGCACCCTTATGCCGCAGCCAGCCCTGCTCACCATTTACACGTGCATTGTGATACACTAAAAAACTCTGCTGTAGGTTAGTACTTGTATCAGGCAGCACTATCTTACAGCAGAGCTGTAGTTTACTGCGGCCTAATGGTACTGCATGTGTAGACAGTGATGCTTTACTGAGGAGGTAATTAGTCAACTTTACAGTAAATTTCATGTGCAGATGCTCCCAGTGAGTACATAATAGAAAACATTGCCAAGGACAATAGCATTGGATCAAGAAATGATAGTGTGATTCCATTTAAATTAAGTGGGAAGATAAACAAAAGTAGTTTTGAATGTAATGTTCTTAATTTCAAAAGGATAAACTTTGATAAACTGAAGTCGTTAGACTGAGGAGTTTGGGAAGGACTCCAAAGAAATTAAAGTTAATTCAAGTGTGGTCAAAACATTAAATGAGTATTTTGTTTCTGATGTCATGATCTTGAAGTGAAGGTGACACTTCTAAAGGGAATGAAAGTATGGAAATGGAAATTATCGCAGCTGTGGTGGAAGCAAAACTCAGAATTTAATGTAGACAAATCAGGAATACCAGCTCATCACCGTTCCAGAATTCTGAAAGAATTGGTATGTGCAATCACAGTTCTGGTAGCATGATTTTTAAAATAACTTTAGCAGTCTGTAGTGGTACCATGTGATTAGAGAATAGTAATTATTATTTGCTATATATTTGAGAAGGGGAGGAGGAGATCTGGCAACTACAGACATTTTAGTCCGATCTCTAATTTACACACAAAATTTGGAACAATTTCTAAAGTTTAAAAAAATCAATAAGCAAGACACATCCAGACAAGCATGGTCATGTGGTATGTGGTGCGGCAAACACATTTGCAGAGCCATATACCACACAGTCTAGAGTTCTCTGCACTGCAAGGGCACACTGCCTGAGCATATGCTGCTCTGAGGGAGTGGGGTTCAACATTTTTGAACCCTCGATATCCAGGGGTCAAAAAAACAAAAAAACACATTAAAAAAACCTGAAGCAGTGCATGCTCAGGCAGCATGCACCGCTAAAAAGCTGAGCCAGGCTGCTCGAAGGCACACCATGGTACAGTACATCTTTAAGTACTTCCAGAAAGAAGTACTAAATAATAGCACAGTAGCAAAGGCTCTGTACAGCCATGTATAGATATGCCCATAGAGTAGGAAATGCTGAAAAGAGAAAAACTAGGATGGAAAGAGCTTACTAGTGGCATTACTCAATGATCAACTTTTTTGACCAATTTTCTTTCATATTATCATTAATGATCCAGGCAGAAAAAAAATCTGGTACATGCTTATAAAAGCTCAGAACACAAGATTAAGAAGCATTGTCAATAGAAAAGACAGTTGGGATAGCAACCTGAATGACACTGAGGGCTGAATTAATGGAAATGGGATGAAATACAATGATGCAAAATTCAATGTTTATGCACTTAGGAACCAGTAACAAAATCAATTGCTATTTGGAAGTTCATCATTTGGAAATGACTACAAAAGAGGAATATTTGGTGAACTAGCTGATCATAGGATAACCATGTGCTACCAATGTGATAACTTTGGGAGTTCCATTTGTTCATAGTCATGCAAACCTATAGTAAGGCATGGTGCTGAAAAACAGTATGGGAGAATGGGGCCTCATGACTGTGTGATAACCCAGTAAGAAACAAAAAATAAATAAATAAAACACACTAATAAAGAAAAAGACACTGAAGGGAGCACAGCTCCTGTAGGATGCTCCACCATCACAGCATTCATGAGCCATGCTGGTACCTCGAGGTATGTAGAAAAAACATTGAAAACAGTAGCAAAAAAACTTGAGGACAAATGCAAAAAAGGAAGAACAGATTAATGAGACAGATAACAGATGCAGTTGTGTAAACTTGGCAAATGAAACAAGGAGAGATGAACATCTCTACAATGAGAGAGATGAGAGTTGGCACAAGACAGGGGGTAAGCAAGTATAAATACATGAACCAGGAGACATGACTCTTGTAGAGAGCTAAGGGACTGTGAATTGAATACCATATGATGTCTCTATCTGTCAGGGACAAGCTTCACTAAATTGGACTGAGTGTTAATCAGACCAATTGGTGTGCTACCTGATGACAATAAGCATTTCTGAGTTTTAAACACCAAATACATATCTGAGTTGTGTTTTCTGAGTTGCCTTTGGAATATGAAATACAATTTCCTAGCACTGGCCTTCCAGAACACATCAACTCCAGTAATCTATATATCAAAAGCAACAGGAACCAGATACTTCCTGAGAAAACAGTCTGCAAACCTCAGAACAGCAATAACCACATAAGTAGCAAATTTAAACCTAGAATGTATGCACTGAAGTACATCAAGAGGGTAAATGGTAGGGAAGGGGAAGGTCCCTCTAGTTCCTGTCCTCTCTGTATCCTACCCACCTATTTTGTTCCACAGCTGTCAAACTAGATACAAAGTCTCTTCTGACTTAACTTCTTTTACCTCCTGTTGAATTTGTCCAGTGACTGCCTGCTGAGTATGAAGACAGATGCAACGCATATATGTATGTAAGATTTATGTGCTGGTCTTCTGTTTGAGGAAAATGATAACCAGCACAATGCTGGTAGAATGACTGATGTGAACTAGTTTTTGTGGTTACCTTGTTCTTTTTTTTAAGTCACTTTATCCATATATTATAAAAACTAGTCTTTCCCTGTACTCTTTTGTTGACAAACCTATTCGATCCCTCCCAGTTATCAATGGAAACATCCCCTATATTTCAATATACTGTCAGATGTCCTCCAGGCTCTTTCCAAGTGCCTTCACAAAGGACAAATCCAACACTAATTTGTATCAGTAGGAATTGGACAATTGGACACGGCCCTGAAATGTCTCCTACAAGAGATCTCTTTCATCTCTTTCATAATCAGCCTAAGGACTGAAGTATTGGTATAATATTCCTTTGAATTTATGCACATTTTTGACTCACAAATTTAAAAAAATCAAATAAAGTCATATTTGACAGAATACAATCTGTATGATTGTATACAAGAGCTCTTTATTTTCTTTTTCTTACTCAAATCCAAGACTAGGTCTCTGCAAACTTCAGTCCCTGATTTGATTCAGCAGAGATCTGGCCCAATTCGGTGGCCAAATCTCTGAATCTGAATCAAATCAGAGGACTTTAATCTCTCTGAATCGAATCAGAACCCTCCGAATCAATTCAAAGAGATTCGGAAATATTTGGTGATGTGGACATAGACACAGCTGTAAATATTTTTTCTACATACCTCTAGGTAGCAGGTAGATCGTGAATGCTGAAATGTTGGGGTGCATGGTGCATCCCACAGAAGTGCAGGGAACTCCCCAGCATACTCAGCAGCAGACCAGAAAGTTGACCAGAAACACTTCTGGTCTACTTCTAGGTCCACCGGAGAGCATATAGGGGCACCCCCTGGGCCTCCTCTGCCTTGGCAAGTGGTGCCTCCTAGATCTGAGGGGACACCCAGGGTCCCCTCATGACTGATCACTAAGCCAGGGGGCATGCAGGGTGGGGGGGCCAGCGCACTCCCTGGTGGACCTGGAAATGAACTGGAAGTACTTCTGGTCCACTTCCAGGTTTGCCACTGAGCATGTGTCCCCCTTCCTCCCCCACCCCCGCTGCTATGGGATGCTCCATCTGCCCCATCATCACAGCATTCATGAGCCATGCTGGTACCTTGAGGTATGTAGAAAAAAACATTTCAAGCTGTGTCTAGGACCGAATGGCTGATTCTCCAAATCAGCATTGAATCTTTAGATTCAGAATCAGCCTAATCGAATCAGTGAGTGATCCAAATCAACAAATTGAATCACTGTTCCTGATTTGGGCTGAATCCAAATCTGAATTGAATAGGACCCACTTCACACACCCCTACCAAAGACCCAGCACAGAAAAAATATTTGACTTAAAAAAAAAAAATTATATGTACAGGAATATAGTATGTGACTGTAGTATAACAGTTAAGCCAGACACTTAGTACAGAAATACTGCACCTCAACTGAAATACTAAGTATAATTATAGATTGTGATTATAACAGGAACAAACTTTAAAAAATGTTTAAAAACCTATTGGCAAATCAAGGAAAACTTTGAAAAATTTCCATTTAAATCCAGTTTTGTTACAGATACAGGAACATTAATTTACGCAAGCTTCCCAGTTTTAATTACTAGGGACACTTTCATGAAAACAAAGTTTTGTTGCTTAGAGTCTGCTCACACCTGCTTTTATTAGCTTTTCCCCTTGAATTCCAAATCCTATGTTTGTCAAAATACAATTGCTCATTGATAAACTACATACATGTGGCAATCTGGAGTCATTCTGAATGAAACATAGGCAGAAAAAGTACATAAATTCTCAACAAAATCTTGTTTTTATGCAAATGGGGTACAGAAAAGCAGAAAATATAAAATACCAGTAGAATTTATTTCTAAATAAAACTTCTTAAGTTTTCCCCAAGAAGCATCAATGGTTCTTTAAAGATAATTATATTTTGATTACATATACTTTCCCTATCATGCATATCAAAGATAATATATACAAACATCCTGATGAATTCTGAGTAAGTAACAAAAAGTAATTAGAACACAAGGCAGAGGCATAATTTATTTGGACATATGAAAGCTTTTGATATCATGATGCACAAGAGACTAATCTTCATGAAGGAATGTCAGGAGTGAGCTATTTCAGAGGATAAAGAACCGACTTGTATCTTATATAGAGGTTAGAAAGTACTGTACTTGTGAGTAGAATCAATTTGGGATTGAGGGAAATGACTAATAGAGTGCTGCATCAGACTGGTATTGGGTAGGGATGGATAAATTCATTTTGTCTAATTTTGAACTCACTTGAACATCATGGGCTTGAAATGTCAACTCAAGCTTGAGTTATTGGGTTTGTACTCCCCTAAGGAGAGACTATAATAAAAGAAGCAGAGAGATAAAAAGCTAGCAGAAAGAAAATATGGTGAAAAATAGAAAATGGACATGATAAACTATTAATGATGATGATGTTCAGACTGCAAAACAAGAATCAGAAGTATGAACAAGAAAATCTAATGAAGATACTGCTCATAATGAAGGCATGCTAGCTCATCTGAAATCAAGATAGAAGCTAATCTCTCATTTGTATGCCTGACTTGAACTCTCAGTTCAGCTTTTCTCAAGCTGGACCAAGCAATATAATATGTAAAGTACTTCAACTAAAACCAGGGCATATTTGCATGGAAAGTTTGGGGAGATGATTTAGGAGTTGCGTTTAATCAAAAGTCAAGTTTCATTGTTCTCATTTTTAAAAATTCTTATTCCTTTGTCCAGAATGGAATGAGTGAATTTCTCCCCTATTTTGGAGAGGGAAATATTAAATAACTAATGGTAGTCTACAGTGCAGTCTTAGCCTAACCTCCTGCATATGCTTTTTCCTACATCTTCTTGCCAACCACTCAAAATGCTTATAAACATGATGATTTTCTCTTTGAAATTGTCTGATACTTGCACAGCTGCAGATGTCCAAGGTTTGTTTTCACATGAGATGTAATACACCCATTTTACAGTGGGGAAGCAGGTAGAATAATTCAAATACTGATAGTTCTCCAAAGCCTTCCCCACTATTGTTTCACGTGGAGAGGTGAGTTCTTCAACAATTCTCTGTAGAGAAATTTTAGATCATCTTAGGACACAGCAACGTGGCATAGATCACAACACACACAGTCAATTGCAGAAACACAGTAATATAGTTAGGAAATGGCTGTGGGAATGCTCAAATTGGGCAAATCTAACTTCAGTCCTCTGACCTGGGTGCTATTCACAAGGCTGGCAATGCAGTGAACACTCTCTGAAATCTGTTTTAGTCAGTTCAGTAAGGTCATCATGGGCTCCCACATGGACAGTACTGAACTTGAGGCAGCAAGACCAAGATTCTGACCCATGGTATCAGTGGTGTCTTAACAGAAAATAAGGAAGCAAGGTCTTCCCCTTAAAAGGCTTGAGAGAGAACTGACATGAAGAATAGGATGATAGGATGCACTATAAAAAACAAAGAGATTGTAATGATTTTCTACACATATCTAGCATAGGATTTGCTTTTCCTTGTAGTTCTTAGCTGTGTTCTGCAATGGGTTTTGATGCTGGTGTTTTTCTGGCTATTTTTTTTTACTCAAGTTATGTCACGATAACATTCCACCTCGCATGCTTGTGCTACATTTTATTTGTTTCCTCCCACCGCTATTAGTTAACATAGCTTTACATTCCCCAGCTACCTTTTATCACTAGTCAGACTATAAAGAGCCATTTTTTCATCCAATGAGTATCCTAACTTTTCCTATGCTTCTTCCTTCACTGACTTCCCATTGTATCATAGGAGACAGGAGTAGTTGCAGCAGAAAGCAGAGAAGAAAGAGTGGGTATATTTGGCTGAAATTAGGCAGGTTTGGACATGAATACACAGTGCCACATCCAACTCTTCTAAACTTAAGAACTAGCAACAGTTGAATATATATATTTTTAAAAGGTCTCAGATTGAAACACTGACATGAGGCATTGCTAATTTTAGTATATGAGCATGCACAGGAGGCTATGTTCCTATGGCCTTCAGCTAAGCTGCAACTGTTTTGTTCAAATAAAGAAATATTAAAGACATATTGCTTTTTTATGCTATGATATGATAATTCTGGTGTCATTTTCACTAAGTCAAAGCTTAGGGGAAAAGGCTCATACAATAAAAAGACTTAAATACTTGACATAGTG
>NW_017728931.1:69400915-69407803 GCF_001723895.1 Crocodylus porosus | reverse complement strand
GGGGATGGGCCCAGGTGGGGCAGCAATTGGGGGAGCTGGGGTGGGGCATGTGGGCCTTGCTGGGTTGGTGGTAGCCCCTGCAGGGGCCATGTGGCCCCTGTTGGGGGGCTTTAGCCCCTGTATGGGGGCCATAGCCCCTGTGTGGGGGGCTGTAATCCCTGTGTGAGGGCCATAGCCCCTGTGGGAGGGCAGAAAAATATGTATTCATGTATTCATGAATTCATGAAACACGTATTTAGAGTTCACTTTGCTATTTTGATAAGACACATGCTTTTTTAACACTGCAGATATATCAATAAAACATTGTTCAACTGATCACTGTTTCTCTCTCTCTCTCTCTCTCTCTCTCTCTCTCTCTCTTTATAGTGGTCTTTTGTTTTACTTGTGGAGGAACATGGATTTGGGGGTATTTTACAGAGTGGCTTTGGGATTTTTTTAATCAGGGATTTTTCATTTTTCCATTAGGGAACAGCAGGACTCCTGCTAGGGAGGCCAGTGACAGGATCCTGCCTGCTCAGAGCTGGCACCTTGGACCCAGCAGTCTGTAGCTGACTTCCTGGCCAAATGGGGCCAGAAGGACATGTTTTGACAGTTTGAAGCAAGCCATCACACCCAAAACATCTTCTGGGCAATAGCTGCCCAGGTGGCCAGGCAGGGGGGCACACATGGCAGTAGTACCACACAAAGGCCAACTCTGCAGCCCCACCCCACTGGCAGCTAGCTCAGAGGGACAGATGCCTCTATTGGATGTGCAGTCCCCATCCAGGTCTGGCAGGTGTGCAGCAGGTCACAGCCAGGTAGCAGCCCCCACCTGCCAGACTGCTGTAGTGAGGAAAGGGTGCAGGAAACTCTCAGGACTGCTTCAGCAGTTGAGCTGGCACAAGGGATAGTGTCCCCAGGTACTAATTGGCTGGGGCCTAGAAGCTCTTCAGAGTGAGAAGCCCTGAGCTATTTGCCCGGGCAGCTTTATACTGCTGGGGCCAGGACAGGGCAGTGTTTTACACTGCTGGGGACAGCACAGGTCCTGGCCCCAGGCTGTAGCTCCTCCTGGCTGCAGATCCGGGAGGAGCCAGGCAGGGTTATTTTGCCCCAAGTGGCACAATTTGCTCCACAACAGAGTGCATGTCCGAGCACGTGCGATGAGGCAAAGAGCCATGGCTCAAATTTGCACCACTTCTATTTGAGCTTCTGCAAGTGCACATACTTGCATGTGTGGATGCGCCCCCTGAGTCACAGCATAGTTTAAAGAGTTGAGCACAGTCCAGTGGAGCTGGTTCCTAAGACAGAGTGAATACAAACCAGTTAGCATGTTAAATACAATGAGGAAGTCTTGCCCAGGAGCCCTAATAAAACATACACTATTTCTCTCTGATGCATCCTGCTCCCTTGTGTACTATAGGAATAAGTGTCCAAGAGAAGTCAGGTGGTATTGTTCTTTTATTCCTCTACCGAGGTCTCTACCTGAGAAATTCACTGTTAAGTATCAGCCAGGACCCCATAAAAGCTGTCAGTGGAATTTGAATGACTATAGAATCTGCCAGAATTTGCTAAGGCTATCTGTTAAATTAGCTCTTATTCTCAATATCCTATGCCCTTAAAGTATGTAGGTTATGAAACTGAGTATTAGAATAAGAAAGACTAAGAAAGAAGGAAGAATGTTCCAGCAAAGATAGAGACAAAATACTGGTGCATACAGGAAATGGTGTGAAGGTGATTATGCTCAACTATATAGAGAAATGCAGTTTGGGAAGAGAAGTATTCATATTCAAGAATGATTAAAAGTTTGTTTAGTCCCTCATACAGGTAATAAAAAAGTGGACATGAACTTCATATCATCAAACACATGTTTTTAAAAGTATTTGTGTATGTAAGCAGAATTGTAAATAGGTAAAGCCCAGAGAGTGAACAACGTGCCCTCATAAAATGCATCAGTCATGAATCCTTGATCCACTATCAGTAACATCATACTGTGATATCTGAGATTTTAAAATAAACCAAAATGTCAAATAATTTAGATGATAATGTATGCATATCAAGTTTTATTTATTAAAGTTTAAGTGCAAGACAGAGTATAAAGCATAGTTAGGGTACAATGTGTGACTTTCGTGATCATTAGTCCAAAAGAAGGGAATTACAATTTAGAATAATTCATAGCAAATGCATATGTGCACACACAAGAAGCTAATGCATAGGAATAAATATGGTTTATCTGGATTTTATTTTACAATAAGAAAGCTAGGAAGTAATTTTTCTTTTAGTATCCTTAGTAACCTCTCTCTCCACTTCCAACATAGACAACTGCTGTTTGTTCATATCTTCTTCAGCAATGTTGCTAGAGATGTTTATATTATGTCAGTTTTGTCCCTGTCCAGTGTTCTGAAGATGGTAATATACAGAAGACTCAGACTATGCACAAAGCTGTAAAGCGTTTCGTAGCTTAATTGCACAAAGCATAGAATATTATTACAGTATTATTATTATTATTATATAAAAGTATTATAGAATTATGGCCCTTTGTATAATGGCTCTGTCTCTTTACTGTTTGAAAATAGAGGCAATTACACCCTGAATCAACTGTATCTTAGTAAATATGAAGTCTAGCACATCACACAAATATTCATGTAAACTATTTAATTAGTTTTGGTATCAAAGTAATTTAAAATGTATACATTTAAAGATAATGTAAACTGTCAGATAAAATAAATTCCTGTTCACAGCTGGAAAAAAATGCCTTATTTGAAGCACCACTAACCACACTGCTGGAAAAAAAGTATGAAGCAGAATTCTTAAAAAGGTTCTTTTTACAATTTAATTTATTTTTCTTTTTATCCAGATATTTTCCTAATTAATTGTTTTCCCTTCTGTGAGCAGACTGAAAGGGCTTTTTATTTAGATATGGTTATAATGTGACAAAGGTCAACATTTAAACTTCGATAATTTAGCCTTTTGCCATGGTTTATGTTGAAACAAAATCCTGGTACAGGAACAAAATAGCTCTTATTTCTACTTTATAATGATATCATGCATACACACTATATCATGGATCTTTGGATCAGAAGTTGGAAAAAATGTTAAATGCTGCTTCTGAAATTATTTCAGTTTTATAAATCCAAAGTTGAATTATTTCCCCCCACCTCCCCATTTTTAAGACATCAGCTTTTAAGACCCTTAGATTTAAAGCTGACTGCTCAAGATTTGCCACTAGAACAAAGAAAAAATATAGAGGGGTGTTTTACAAGGTGCCTTGCACTGCCAGACTTTCAACATATATTACCACTCAGCTGAAACTAAATCAATAAATAGATCAGGACACTAAGCCTAAGGAAAAAATGATTGGCACAGAATGATTTTTTAAAACTGTTAATGTATTTTATTGGGTCTACCAATCATGCTATGCAGTACTAAAATTTACAGTCTGAAGGTCTTATTTTGGAGACACTGATTATCCTTAGGTTGAATAACTATGAAGTATTTATAGGTCCAGTATTAACTATTAACCTGGCATTTCAGTTTCAATGGCATATGAAAATGACTGATCCCATTTAAAGAATTCATAGATACATGAGAGTTTGTCTCACAGGGTAAGTAATCACAGTTCAGAAACCTCTGCTGATGTTGCCGTGATGACGGCCTCTGTAGGTGATGCTGTGTTGACAGTCAACCAGTTGGATGGAACAGGAAATTATACTACAGATCAGTGCTGACGGTTGCGATGATCCCATTTTCTGGCTGCCATACCTATCTGTCCTTGTTCTACCCTTCATTTATATAACTAATTCTGGAGACTTGTGTAACCCAAAGAATGTTTGGGGCAGGGAAAAAAACCAACAAAGTATTTCGTTGCATTTTTAATTTTCACTTCCTTAATGTGCCATCTAAGAAATGACTACAAATGCTCAGACCTTCTTACTCTGCTCCTAGTGTGCACTTCTGAGTATCTGCGTACTTTATCTTTTTGTCTTTACTGAAGAAAGAAGACAGCCAGGGAAGAATGACTTATATTCTCACTTGGCTCATATATCCACAGAATCGTTAACTAAATTTAAATTGCAAAATCTTTACACTGCATCATGAACCAACTGAAGTATATAAGTGACAGTTTCAATTTACCATCAGTGTCATTATCTTAGGGCAGTGGGGAACCTAGTTTGACTTTCTGACTCTTGATGGAGTTTCCTGACTGCTGACTTTTAATGTTATGACATATTTTATTTCCGAACTGGAGGAAAAAAATATTTAGAAGGTATTGAGAAACACAGTGGTAGGATCCCATGCTTGGTTATTTTTAAAATTTAAATTGTACTTTTAGATCTGGCCATATTGAGATAAAATATGTATGTGTGTGTGTGTGTGTGTGTGTGTTTAATGTAGAACAGGGCTATCCAACTTCATCCTGGCCAGGGCTGCACACAGCACTGGTGTGTAGCCCCTGGGCTACAGAGCATGCCAGCCATACACAACAGGGGTGGGTCACTGGGATCTCCTCTCTCCCCCATCAGTACCACATCAGCAGCCCCAGTAATGTATCTCTGCTGTGAGACAGTGGGAAAGCAGTTGTGGATATGTGGGCATTACAGGCCAACCAGATGGATAGCTGTGACATGGAACAAGTGTCACCATACTAGCGAAGTAAAAACTGGGGAAAAAATGACGGTGTGTTTTCAAGGCCTTCTGCTAAATCAGGCAGAATAGTAGCTTGAATCTAGGTGCTTTTCATTCTACGTCAATATACAATAAAAATAGTCAAATTCACTGTTCTGTTTTTCTTTCACCCTCGTGTTTTTTTCCAAGAAAACTTCAAGTGATTACAGACTTTTCTTAATATAAGCAGGGATATATATATATAAAAATATATTTTGAAGCCTCTCAAGACAAGTAAACCTTTTTTCTGCCCAGGTCTAGAAATGTAACATTCAACAATTTCATTAACAAATATATTCATAAAATTGAAAGTTTGTCTGTGGAGAATAAAAGTACAGAAAAGAGTAAAAAAAATCCTAGGTTGTTGGCAGCAGGTAATTTGCAGGCTCTTTTCAAGCTACCTCTCATTTTACCTCGACCTTTTCCCTCAGAGCCCCTTCTCTATTTGCTCTTTTCCACCTGAGTAAACCTTCAGCTTTTCCTACCTTTTAAAGAATTTGTCTCAAACTGGGGTGGCAGGAGGTTAATCACAGAATGAGCTGTCTTTTTAACTTTTTACACAAAGCAAGATTCAGTTCATTTTAACCATCTTATAGGATTAAAAGCTCACAAGTTTGGAAATTGGTCAAAAAATAAGTTAAAAGAGGAAACAGCACAAAGTCACCCAGTGGATTTATCTAAACAGCCTTCCCCCTTCTTTGAAAGGATTTAATTTTACTCTGAGCATAAATGAAAAGTGTTTGAGACATCCAAGTGCCCAGGGGAGCAAAAAAAACTACAAAATAAAACTAATATATCATTTGGTACCATTGGCAGTATCTGCTAGGACAGTGCCAGGAATGATTATACTTGGAGACTGAATCAACCTTTCACCACAGGAAAGGCTTAACGTTTATTGGTATTGCACTGTTGGGGAGTCGCAGCTATAAACTATAACATCATATGATACTTAGCCAAGAATGAAGTAAAGCCTTTTCTTCCAAGGGTATCAGTCCATCTTCTTTCACATGCTTTCACTTAAAGCAAATGTCATTGACTAAAATTAAATTAAAACAAATAAATTACATGTTGGGTTACTGTTAGTGGGCACTTTTCTTTTCCTAGCTGTTATATATGAAACAAAAAAATATGAATTAAGCAGAATATGTTAAACCAGACACATATATAGACTATATTACCTAATTACCTTTCACTTGAAAAGGGTAATGGACACCTCAGTCTTACTTTAACAAACAGTGAGAATGATATTATGTAATGGACTGATCTGAGGCATTTTTTCTTCTAAATAATTCAGTGGTGTCTTTCCTGATATCCGAAGGACAAGGCCTGCTTTCACTGGCTTTAGATATCTCCGTACAGTCTCATGAGACAAAACTCTAGAAGAAATGTCCATAAGGATCCAGAGTTCCACATCTTACAGAAACAATTAAGGGGCTCCCTACAAAGCCCTGAAAGGACACTGCCAGGAAAATGTAGCCATGTTCCTCTGTTCCTTTGTATCACCCATTCTTGACCCAGTCTGTCCAAGTGGGAGGAACGTATCTTCCTATGAAGATTCTGCAGAGGTTAAGTGGAGATTTTTAATTCAAAATTATTTTCTTTTGAAAAATTAGGAATCTCTCTTCTTAAAAACATACTTGTAAAAAAGTTGAATGTCCTGTTTTTACCTCCTTTCCCCCCTTTTTTCTGTTATCCTTGTCCTTGAATGAGGCAGAATGAATATTCTTTAAGAATCCTTTCCCAATACATGTATAAATTTTCTTCTTTGGTTTTCGCTATTTTTTTTCTACTCTGCAAATTTCAAAACTTGTCTACAGAAAAGTGGGTATCAGGAGAGCAGTTGTTGAGAAAATAACCTATATGGCTAAAGAGAAAAGTCAGCTAGAAAATTTTCATCTGATCTGGGTGTTAAATAGCCAGGAAAATGGTAACTTGTGGATCTGATCTAAGGTACATAAACCAGGCTCCTCCAGACAATAATGCATTAATTTTTTAAAAGAAGGGAACCTTAAAAATAACATGTGACTATTTAGGCTTTTCTGAGAAGGACATTTCTCACCAAAAGCATCTGGGAATGTCTCCTTGCTAAGAAGGAGGCCTACACCCAATGGAAAGAAGGGGTCATCACCAGAGAGGACTATTCTGTAGTTGCTCGGGGATGTAGGGGGGGTAGTTAGGAAGGCCAAGGCAGAGATGGAACTGGGACTACCTTCCCAGATTAAGGACAATAAGAAGTCCTTTTTTAAA
>NW_017728931.1:69360182-69400815 GCF_001723895.1 Crocodylus porosus | reverse complement strand
GCTACTTCATGGTCAGGGAGGCTAGGGTCTGGAACCAACTTCCAAGAGAGGTGGTGCAGGCTCCTACCCTGGGGGTTTTTAAGAGGAGGTTAGATGAACTTCTTGCTGGGGTTGTTTGACCCCAGTATTCTTTCCTGCCATGGCAGGGGCTCGGACTAGATGATCTGTTCAGGTCCCTTCCAACCCTAGAAACTATGAAACTATGAAACTATAGTGGGAAAATTATGTGAAAGACTATGTGCTGAATATGTCAAAAGGATGCAAATATATTTTTGCAAAAGGCAAAGATTTCTGAGAGTTATATCTTTTATTGACCCAACAATGTAGTTGGGATAAAGTTAGACAAGCTTTAAAATGTAAGGCAGTCAAATGCAAGATGAAGCATATTTTGCATTCAAAAGCTTGTCTAACTTTATCCCAACTGCACAGTTGGTCCAATAAAAGATGTCACCCTGAGAAATCTTTGCTTCATGCATAACTTCTTGACCATCATGTTTACAACATCATTCTTATATTATTATAACATGGAAAATATGTTTCTGGTCATTATTAGATTGGTAAAGACTTCTGATCTGGTAAACACTGACATTCAGGGGACAGGAAGTTGTATCCATATAATAACAATCTCAGTATATGGTTTCTGATGTTTTATGTTTGTTCTTGTTTTTATTATCTTTTGGTTGTCTTTTATAACATGCTTACTGGCAGTGTTAACTATGACTTAAGAGTAATTGGCTACCATTATGTTCTTATGTTCAGTATAACTTAATGTAAGACCATGGGCACGTGTCCCCCTACAACCAGCCCCACCAACCAGGAGGGGTCCCTTCATGGCCAATCCTGCTGACTGGGGGGTGGTATCCCTAGCTGCCAATCCCACAATGGCCTCTTGTTGTTGCCAGTCGCTGCAGCTGCTTCTGGGAGTGGTAGTGGCTGCTTCTGGGAGCGACTGCAGTGATTGACTGGTGCTTGCATGGTGGGCACCGGCACTCCCCTGCCCATTGCCTAAGTGGTGAGCACGGCCAGTCAGGCGGTGCACCAGCACTCTCAGGGGGTGCACATGCATTCCCATGCACCCTCCTATGCATCACTGCTGTGTAAGAGTAGAGTAGAGTAGAGTAGAGTTGTATATAACAATTGCCTGAGATCAAGGAATACTGAAACTAGGACTTAAAAGGTCCCTTCCAGTCCTATGTTCCTAACATAGTAGGGTCCTTTGCCCTCTACACAAAATACATGAGTTGATTCTGCTAATGTAATTAATAGACTTGGAACCCAATTTGCAAAAGTAGACATATAAAGTGGGATACAGAGCCTTGAGATAAAACCATTTCAGTCAGTTAATCTTCCAATTCCTATTGACTTTAGCAATCCAGATTGTATTAGATTCAATCCTCAAGACAACTTGAGGTGTTTTCACCCTAGGATACTTTCAAATTGTGCTTAGTTATGCTTGATGTCCCATGTATATTTTTAACTTTTTTATCTGTAAAATGCTCATAAGAAAAGAAGAACTGCAGATAATAATGATGTTAGATGAAAGTTTAAAACTAGAAGCTTATTTAAACTGATCACAGACAATGCATTTGTGTGAGTTATTAGGATGAGAGCCAATACTGATGACACATTGATTTAATATTGGCCTTAGCCAACAACTTCAAGACATAGTTGATGAAAAGCTATTCCCCTCAAGGCTTCTGGGATTCCTTTTAAGAATTGGTTTTGTTACAATTTCACATCTAAAACAAAACTTTTCAGTACTACTATGCTGCTGTCCTCAAGACCCAATCTGGCCAATTATCTGAATATTGCAGTGTTCTAGCATTGGGAACAGAGGAGTCACAGCTATTAATATATTAGAATTAAAAGCCAGCTGCTTACGGAAACATTGTTCAAAAGAGGATTCCCCCCTCTGGGAGAGGCCCTGACAGGGAAACAGTGGGTGTTCAAAGCATGAGAAACCTGAAATGAATCTTTACTGCATCCTCTGAACCAGAAATCCTGTGCCAAGATTGATTTGGTGTTAAAGAGAAGAGGCCATTAGAAAGCTGCTTATGGTTTCTTGATTTTCAAATTTCTCTAGCCCCAGTATGGGCATATCAAGGATTTTGAGAAGCGGGTGCAGATAGCACAGTGCATCCTCATAAGATGCACATACAACATATTTTTCTCCAGAAAAAAAGGAAATAGGAGCTTTACTAATATGCTAGGTGCCTAGGGCCAGATTATTCAGTTTACGATCAAAACAAGAACAAATATAATTTTATTGGACTGCGCATTGATTTGCTATATCCAACACAACAAACTAAGTAAAAATAGTGAGATGTTATTGTTTCTTTAGTCTGGCAGTCATTAAAATTCAAGGTACAGCTCTTTCACATTTATAAAGTAAATTCAGGCCTTCTTGAGCATCTTGGCAGTGCATCCAATGCTTTAGTGAAAGTTATTTCCACACCTGAGTCAAAGTTTTAAGCTAGAGTTAAAAATATTTTGCATGGCTGTGAAATGAGAACTATATTAAGAGGATCAGCTCACAGAAGGCAGAATTGCAGGAGAAAGAATAGGTTGATTAGTGGGACATTAGGACCATCCAAAGACCAGAAGAAGAGAGGGTCATTAACACCTGTAGAATAAGAGTTTAGAAGGTATCAGATAGATGATAATGAGCTATGAAGTCAAATGACTCCCTCACTGCTGCCTGAGAAGAAATGCTGCTACTACTGCTGGGCAGTTGGTTTTAAACTTTGGGTGGAGCTGGAATCAACGTGAGGGATGTGGCTGCACCAGTGCATCCCACCTACTCCCTCTCCCAGGGACCTGAGTCCCAGCAAAAAAAAGTCAATGTAAAGTTGATCCCATAAAGAGGCTATTATCTCTAAACTTTAAAGACCTGATGTTGATTTCCTCTGTGATTTAGGCAAGTCCACATAGCACAACGCAGAATCACTACTGTGGCCCTACTGCTTATTGTACCTCAGCTAGCTCATGTCAGAAACTGGGGTATGGGTGCTCAGCAAAGGTCACCTGATACATAGGAAATGCCCATTAGCCAGGTTCTTGGGATTCAGAAAGTGGAGTCAAGGTGAACCAGAAGTCAGTGCCAAGATCAGGGTGAGTCCGAACCAGAGTGTGGAGACAGAGCCAAGTCAGGATTTGCCAAAGTTCAGAGCTAGAGTCAAGATATACCAGGAGTCAAAACTCAAAGCCAGAGCCCAGTCAGGCTGAACTATGAGTCAAGGCCAAAGATTGGACAAAAGAAGCAGGAAAGCACAAGAATGTTCAAAGCAAATACCCAAGTCTTTGTCTAGAGCAGCAGTTCCCAACCTTGGGTCACGATCCAAATGAGGGTGACAAGGGCAATGCCAGTGGCACCGCACATAAAAGACAAGCTGAGCCGTGTGCTGGGAGTGCTCCTGGGCCATCACTGCTGCCACTGCCGCACTCTGCTCCCAGCAGCAGGTCATAGAAAAAAAAGGCTAGGAGCCATTGGTCTAGAGCATTGTGAACTGGACCTAAATTTTAAAGGGTGGAGCAGGTAAAGCATGCTGCCCATGTCTTTAGGGGATTGGCTACCCTGATTGCCTTATTAGGATCATCTGGGCCCAGGGTACTGATCCCAGCTTGCTGTGGGTGTCAACTGTATCCTTGGAGCCTCAGGGAATAATTTGTCCTGAGTCTCTGATTGGGACCAGTTGGGACTAGTATTCTGATCTGGCATCATTACTGCTCACTTACCACTGCATGATACTGCATTATACTGTTCAGATCCATCATGCCATTTGAGAAATGTTGTGGAACAATTTTCTAGTCTTATTCCTATAACTGTAGTCATTTTGCTAGTTAGAGAGTTCCCACATGGTAGAAAGTATCAGAAAGGGAAAGAAAATGTGGCTCAGTATTTGATTGAAACTGAGAGAACATAATCCTGGCATTGAAAAATGAGGTGGGCATTAGAGAACATGGTGGGAAAGAAGGGAACATCTATTTTTGGATGGGGAGTGCTAGTTTCTTTGCCTCCATTACTGAAACTGGATGCTTCCTTCAGGTTCCCTGCCTTGCAGCTCTTCAAGAAGCTCTTGACTGAATGTTTTTCTTTGGAGGTTTTCCCCCTTCCACCTGCTTTCAGTCTGGCTGAAGACTAATTTTGTGGACTCCTTTCTAAATAGTTTCTGTACTGCTTGCCAAGACCTTCCCACTGTTCCTGCTGCCTTTTGCAAGGAATTCTATTCCAGCCATGTCGGCTCCTCTGCATAGAGTGAGAGGAGGAATGTGGCTTCACGATTCCTTTTTTGTTTCCTTCTCTCCTCCCTGTATTTCTGTCTCTCCAACCAGAACTATTCCTAGATACTCACCTAATCTTAAACGTTTTTCATTTATAAAAATAATATGCACTTTTATTTTTTTTAAATAAACATAGTTTTAATTGGAAATAGGGAGAGATGAATGCCTAAAAAGTGAGCCCCAACTGAGAAGTTTGCTTCAAATGGTCTTGATTAGCCCTAACTTGACTACTATCCACCTGACTTGCATATTTTAGTGTACAAGCGTTTTAGGTTATTTGCTAAATTACTTGCTTGGAAATGTAGAAACTGAAGGCTGAAACTCCATCTTCCAACCCAGCATGATGCCCAGGTACTAATGGACTTCCCAAACACTGAATTTTTTGACATGTCACAAGAGCTGTTACACCTAACTAAAATTATATGCCTAGGGATGGAGTTTCAGTTCTAACTAAGACTATTATGAAGTTTGGCAGTTTAGATTTTAACACTAATATAAAACAATAGGGATTTCTAATTTTATTTGGTTTTCTTAAAGAAAACCTATCAGACTACACAGTCTTGAAGGGGGGGGGGGGTCAAGGGTCTGTGTTTATTTTAAAGTATACAAACTGAAACATATATCCTTAACTGATTATACATGCAGCCTACTTTTTTATTTGCTACAATGCCAAACAACTGATGAGTACAAAATGATGCAGTGTGGTATTAGTTGGGGGGAGAGAGGGCAAAAGATGTTTAACATATATTAAGAAGACAGAGAATGAACTTTGTTGTGTATTTCTGGGCATGGACAGCTGACACATTTAGACTAGTATAATAAGCATTACACGGGCAAAAAAAGGAGTGAAAGACAGATGGTATAAACCTCAAACCTTGGAAAACTTTATTCAGCTGGGTACAGCATTTTCTCTGAAAGAACTAGGAGTAAAATTCTACTTGTTTAGGTGCTGTCTGTCCAGACACATCCCAAGGTAGCCATTTGCTAAATGTAAACTTGCTCCCTCCCCCTTGGTACCAAGGCATAGTAACAGACATCCACTGTACACAGCTTCTTTAGAATAGCTGCCTGTCTGTTCACTTTTGATCCCAGTGTAATTTATATATGCAAAACCAATGTAAATTATACCAGGGTATAGCTATACCTCTATATGCTAGAGGTATAGTCACACCCTGGTATAATTTACATTATACCATTGCCAAATCAAAGGTTTTATTAGTGGGAAGGCTGATTGCACTTTGAGATATCACTATAATTACATTGTTCACATTTGGAAAGATAATTGCTTACTTTCCTCAAGCTCCTTGCTATATAATAGGATAATGGGGTCTTGCACTATCTTTCATGAACTTCTAGGTGATTGCATGGTTATTTCCATGCTTATTTGGCCAACAAGTAATATCTTTTCTTGCATAGCACACACCTCCAAATAAAACACGCACCCTATTTTTGGAAGGCAAGATGTAGAATAGAAAAAAGATTTTTCCATAAGCATGGACAACTGTGTGACATCAAATGAATATTCTTGGAAACAGTGTGTCCAGGAATTGTGGCATCTGAGGAGATAGTCTGGGTGAGGTGGCAGGAACTTTCTGGTGTGGCAGGACAATCAGACCTGAGACCCATATGATGGCAATAGCAATTCTGTTTCTTTTTTACTTTAAATACTTCTTTATAGAAGTTCCAGTAAATAATAAATTATTGTTTCTACACCTCAATCCTTACAAAAAATACTATAGGTTCCATGTGGTAGCTCCGTCATTCAGCTCAGTGGCTGTTCATCCAAAAGCTACTGTCTCACCATTGGCTGTGAGAGGGTTAAAATTGGATTCTGGCCCTGCTCTTGGCAGCCCCAGGGAGCAGTGGCAGCTATGTTGGGGGCCATACGTCAGAGTGTCTGCTTGCTCTATCCTACCCTGCTTTATTCCAATGAAGAGAAATGAGCTTCCCTGCTTTAAATACCTTCCCCACAATTTTGGAGGGCTGATTTTAGGGGAGAGGTGGGTGTGGTCTGTGAGTAAATATGGTTGTCATGGGGAGGAACTGAAGGATAGACCCTGAGGAGCTAGGGGGAATCCAGTGGTCAGGAATGTGTCAGGGAAGGAGAAAGAAAAACAGAAAAAACAAAAAATATCTCACTTGCAGCAGGAGTCGTGGCGAAGCTGGAAATGGTGGCAGGAGCCAAGCGACCCATTAGCCATGCCTTTATACAGCTGTGGCCAGCTGATAAGAGGAGTGGCAGGAGCTAGATGGGGAAGATAAAAAGAGGCACTGACGAGAAAGAGAGGGAGAGGTCCAGAAGGTCGCCAGCCGGGAAGTCGCTCCTGGAAACCCCACAAGGGGTAATAGGAGGGAGAACTGCCTCCTGCAGTGTAGGAGGATGACGTGAAGTTCTCCGCAGGGAGGACACCACCGGTGGCAGCACAAGAAGCAAAGGGACAGAAGCACCCCACTCAGACCAGGGACTCAGATGGGAAAACGGAGAGGAGCAGGAGGAGCGGGACGGCAGGAGTTACCCCCAAAGAGCCGAAAAGGCTCACAGAGGTCAAGACGCCAGACCAGGTAGGGCCGTCATGGGCTTGGGTGGGCTCAGGGAGGTGTCCCTGCTGGGGGACGAAGGGCACAAGCATCAGGTAGGGCTACGGAAGATGCGCCCCAGCAGTACAGAGCCACCCAGCGGGAGACGTGTGGGAAGACATGGTGAGAGGGACCACCAAGGGTCCAGTGAAGTCACAGGCTGGGTGAAGACTGGAGGAAAGAATGTAGTAGCTGGCCGTCCAGCACAGACCCAGTTCAGGGCCAGCTAGGGGTCTTAGGGGCGGGGGCCTGTTGGTGTAGAGCAGGCTGCGGGAGCAGGCGGTAAGGGGGGCAGAAGGACTCTCCTAAGCAGTACATGCATTTTGTTGTTGGTATTTTTTCCTTTTGTTTTTCTTTCAGTTTCCCACTTTTGGAGGGGTTGTGAGGTACTGCATAGATAGCCCGAGTGTCAGCTAAACCTAAAGGAGGCATACAGTCTCAAGGGAAGGTAGATGGTGGTAAGACCCTGTAGGGAAAGTGACAGTTTGGTCCAGCTGACCCGTACCCTGTCTCTGCAAGAAGACATGGGGCACCAACAGTCGGGGATTAGGCTGGAGGTCATCAGAAACCCATCAAGGCAGGGCAAGGGCAAGGGCAAGGTATAGGGGAGGTGGAGCCTCACAGAAGATTGACGGCTGGGGGGGGCCCGTACGCGCAAGAACCCTAATAGTCGGACCTCCACCACTGATTTAAGATACAAAGTCATGGCAGGTGAGATTGGGGGAGAAACTATTCAAGGGAGGGACATCTATGTGGCAGGACCCTAGGGACAGATAAACGGACAACCCTAAACATCCAGATCCGCATGGTGCATGACCGGATGTTCAAGGCCAGGTGGGTGCAATGGTATTAGACATTTGAAAAGCTGAAGAAGCATGTGCATGCACATGATATCTGTCTGTAGATGGCAAAACATAATATGATTACCTAAAGATACTGCCAAGAGGTACTTGGTGATATTATTCTTAGTAGCTCTACATTCTAGAAATAATTGCATCAGTAAACATGAATGCTCTTTAGATAACATGTATATACTGCCTTAGATGTTTAAAAAGTTTTGCAAACAGTAAGTCCTACTTTTAATTACCGTGCAACAGGATTGTGAAGTGGAAAATGAAAAGGGTTACAGTTACTTAACTTTGATGTATTTGGTATCCAGAGTTTTCATTTCTGTGTATTAAGAGGCTTTTGGCATACACTTTGGTTAGGTAGCCAACAGAAAGCTTCTATCCAGATGTTGAAGGGTTCCTAAGGTAATAAGAAGCTATTTTAACTATAAATTGTGTTTTAGTAGTATTAGTATAGCAGAAATCTTTAACTTTTTGCTTAATAAATTGTATGCAGTCACCAAAATAGATGAAGCATAACTACTGAAGCTAAGTTAACATTTCTGCTTACTTTGTGACTTTTTATGATTTTCATACAATATTGATTTCTTAATTTTCAGTTCTAATTCTGCAATACTTTAGAAAAGGGCAAATTTATGTAATTCCTTCTCTTCTTCTTTTTTGAGAGATTATATTTAAAAAATACCAGGACAGAAATCAAGATAAATTTGCAATATTCCTTTCTTTGGGTATTATTAGAGTCTGTAGAAAGGTCTATTTAACTATACAACAGACAGAAATGGAAACCTATAAAATGTTAGGTGAAAATACAATATACTACATAGAATAACTCCTAATCAGAACTACTCAGGAAGCTTCTAGCCACTTTTCTGATAAAAATTTTCTGCCCAGACTTTAAGGTCAAGTTAAGAAAAAGGGAGTTCACATCCAAGATAACCAACAATCCAATTTTAAAGCACTCATGTAGGTTTTTAGGTCTCCTATGGGCCATGGACTGAATCAGCAGAGCATGGGATGGAAGCTGGGTCTCCTGTATCCTAGATTAATTACTTAATCATTACTCAAGGGTGGCTGGTCTCTTTTGCTTTTTTTCACAAAATCAAAGGTCTTATTTTTCATGGTGAGATGAAATGCGGATATAGATATATATTTTTAATAGAGGATATCTAAAGAATAGTAAATATACTTTGTGCAAAAAAGTCGGATGTAGGCATGTGCTTAAATTTAAGCACTTGCTTGAGCGCTTTCTTGATGCATGGTTTTTGACTGAAGAATATAAAACAAGGTGATAAATTGCCTGTTTGCATAATGCATAAATAATAGGATGAGATCAATTTTATAACCCAAATGGCCAGGGAAGCCAGGAGTGAGAGGATTTTTATAGCTCTTTTTCCTAGCATGTTTTTGTATAGATATGACTAACATTTCTACTAAGTCCAAGAACCAGTGTTCATACAAAAAGTTGCGTAACCTGAGGATGGAGGGTAGGGAGTTGAATAGACAGACTACAGGAGTATTTGATGCATTAACTTTAGAAAACAGCATAATCATAATATTAATCCATCAATTTTGTATTAAAACAGGGGCCATACCTAGAGCCAATTGTTATTTATTTGATAAATGTCAGTTCTTACAAACCAACAGTATTTGTATGAATTTACCATATTTTATTCAACTTCCTCAGGTGCAAAATGAAATTTTCAGTCAAGATAAAAGTCAGGCCAGGAGTCACTATCATAATAATTTGAGCACTCACCTGGAATATGGAAAAACCTGTTTCAAGTCCTTTTGCTGCCTAATTCAGATTAAAGGTAAAATTTGAATCACCAACATTTTTGATGGATAAGACTGATCCAGGAACTGTCTTTCTCTTGTCAGATGAGTAGGTTATTGGATAAATAGCTTATTGCCGCAGAAATCTGAATTGTATTCCCCATGTCTAATGAATATCCTACCCCACAAGACATTCCTGCATGGGGCTATGTGTTTTTTTTCTCTCTAGGCTTTTTGCTGTTTTTGTTAGTGTTAGTGTGGCATATGTATGTGTGCATGAGTGCATGTGTTTATATATACTGACAAGTAAGAGGTACTGCACCTGGCGAGGAAGAACCAGCAGCATATCTACAGGCTGGGGGATTCTCTTCTTGTCAGCACAGAAGCAGAAAAGGATCTTGGAGTCATTATTGATTCCAAAATGAACATGGGCCAACAATGTGAGGATGTGGTCAGGAAGGCTAACCGCACCTTGTCATGCATCCACAGATGCATCATGACCAGGTCCAAGAAGATGATCCTCCTCTATGTAACACTTGTCAGGCCACAGTTGGAGTACTGCATCCAGTTCTGGCCATCGCACTTCAAGAGGGATGTGGCCAGCATCGAGAGGGTCCAGAGGAGGGCCACTTGCATGATTGGGGACAGCAGGGCAGGCCCTATGAGGGTAGGCTACGGGACCTGAACCTGTTCAGCCTCCACAAGAGAAGGCTGCGAGGGGATCTGGTGGCCGTCTATAAACTGGCCAAGGGGGACCAGCAGGCAATGGGAGAGTCTCTGTTCCCCCAACACTACCGAAATTAACAAGGAATAATGGCCTTAAGTTGACTGAGGGTAGACTCAGGCTAGACATCAGGAGGCACTACTTCACAGTCAGGGTGGCTAGGATCTGGAACCAATTTCCAAGGGAAGTGGTGTTCACTCCTACCCTGGGGGTCTTCAAAAGGAGACTAAATAATCACCTAGCCAGGGTCATTTGACCCCAGCGTTATTCCTGCCCATGGCAGGGGGTTGGATTTGATGATCTGCTCAGGTTCCTTCCAACCCTACCAACTATGAAACTATCAAATTATGTACATCTGCCTGACCCAAACCCTCCATTTCCTCTCCAAAAACATATAAATAAATAAAAACAACACAAAGCTTAGAAGAGTCATAGTTGTGTCCCAATTGTCACAGGCCAGCTGGGCACTGTGAGTATATCAATTTAGTTGCAGACTGACTGAGCACTGAAACTTTATTAGCCACTGGGCTTTTCGGTTCAGGATCGAGGAGGTGATGTTGGGAAGGAAAGCAATGACAAGTTTCACTTATAAAAAGAATAAATGTGACTTATAACAACAAAAGATATAGTTTGCACATATAACAGTTAATAAAAAAGGTTAGCTAATAGACAACATAACAATACAAGTTAAAATTGACAGTGATAATAAAACAGATAAAGAAATTAACCAAGAGTTCTCACTTGGTTGGCAACTTATAGATAGTTTCTCAGTTAGAAGATACACATCAAGTTAATTCAGTGAAGTCAGACGTCTCTGGACTGGGCTGTGAGAGGGAAAACTGGGGGAGGCCCCTCAGTCAGGATCTGGTCCTCACTCTCACAAGGAGTAAGAGAGATCCGTGGGGGTATGGGACAGCAATGACCCTTCTGTTCCGTCCTTCCCTGAGGGTTACTTAACGTACGTGTTTTTTTATATCTTATTTATGCTAATTTTTTGTTTATATAGCTATTCATAGTGTTACTTTATAGCTGTTATCCTATGGGGTTAAAAGGTGTTAGGAATCATTACAATAAGTTACTGCCCAAGCTTGGGTTTACCCAATAAGCAAAACACACCACATCACTCTGGGGTCTGAGATTAACATGTCTCTACCTGAGTTCAACCCACTATGTTAATTATACCTTGTGATTACGTTCGTTAATTTTACTGATTCTAAGCGAAATTTCATAAATCAGCTATGTCTGTGATTATAATTCTTAGTTCTGCTTTTTAAAGTTCATGCTGTCTGAAGATCAGTATAAAAAACTATATATAAATCTTGAGGGTTGTACTCCAGACAGACAAAAAACAGTTATAGTTTCATAGTTTCATAAGCTATGTTTTCAGATACCTTCAAAAAGCAGATTTCTATTTGCTATTAACCCTTCTGGTTCTGGCCATCACACCCAATGTAGAATAGGAACATTTTCTGAAATGAAACCCTGTTACAGTATACCTGTGACCCTTTATTTTCCTCTAGCTATTTATAATGTGCCCATGTCGGAGAATGTAGGAGGTCGCTTTTTCCATGTGCCTGTTTCAGTGTAAGTTTTCACTCTTTTTGAAGGTCCCTAGTTTTCAATTCACGCAGCATATTTTGAGCAGTATGCCTAATAAAGACATACATTTTTCAAGTAATCTGGTCCATTTAGATAGTGGGAGTCCATTAAATTGGTACTTAGCAAATCTGTACTATTGGGATTCTCTTCTATTTCTGAGAAGGGATTTAGTACCTGCTGACAATTTTTCTTCTAATTAAGATTCATATCTAAACCTGTATGAACTGCTTGCAGAGAGCTGCTTACCCAAATGATAGAGGGAAAAATGGAAGAAACAGACTGAAAGAAAATAATTTTGCTGCATCAAACAGAGGGCTGAAAACAACAAAGAGTCATTAACAACCATGCTTGCCTTGGATATCCATATTCATATTATAGTCATGCTGTTTTTTTCTGAAACGAAGTGTGAAAAGAAAAGGGGATGAGCAATTCAGTCTGGTTAAAATAACTTCTGGCATATACATCTGTTATTCAGTAGTCCAGTACATATCTCAGGAGTTTTAACATTTTTCTTGTTTCTTCACTAAAGGAATATTGTCAGTAGAGAAAAATAAAATAAAGTAATATAAATAATTTTACCCATGTAGGCATGTATAGGATGTTTAAAATAATTAGTACAGCTAGCAGAATTGTTACATTTTTAAATAAGAACGTTGGATGAAGAACTAGATTATTTTGTCAAAGGGTTTCCAAAGGCATACTATGAAGGACTGCACTGAGTGGAGTGAGTAGTCCAATAGAAATCACTGGCCTAAGTAGAGAGTACTAAACCCAGTAGTGAATATTGGCAGGATTAAGCCCTCTGATGAAGAGATCCTTTCCTTCCAAAGACTGAAATGTAATGGAGGAGATAAAATCCTGAATTCAATAATTCTCTAGGGAAGGAGATAAATTTTCTGCATTTTCAGCTAGTGAACAATGTTTAATAACCCATTAAGTAAATGCAGGAAAATGTATTTTCTTTTGTCTTGTTGTTCATTCCTACTGAATAAATAATAGTTCCTCTTTCAAAACAACTGAACTGATATTACTTAGAGAAATTTATAGTCTACATTCTGTCTTTAATGACCTTGTAGTATTATTTAACGATCTCATTACCATGAATATCACATTTTGTTTCCCTGGTTGCTGGTCTGATTATTTTTCTGAATATCCCTGCTGTGTATGAAATTCTCAGATTACCTCAATTCTACACATTGTAATTTTTACATTGGTTGATGGAAAGATTTCATTGACTACATGTGAAATATTATTTCTTAGTTAAATGACTCTTTCTTTATCATGGTCTTATACTGTACCCTTAGCAAATACATTTTCTCATCTGGAATAAAGTTAATGTGATTATTAACATCTGCACAGACTCAGGTGAGTGCCATATTTTATTCAATTTTACTAGGAAGATGGATCTGCTTTCCAAATATTGCATCAGCTCAAGTCATGTCTTTGGGATTGTTGTGCAGCTGTTAAGGTACTGATAATGAAAACCTGCTTTCCCAATTGCTAGCAAAGCGCAGATGCTGTGGATAGCTATCTGGGAGAAGAAATAATCCTCCAGGCTGCTGAAAATTAAATTGACAGTATAGCAAGGAGTTAAAACTTCATGGGAAAACTGCTGAAAGAGCAAATGTAAGCAGTTCATAAAACATAGACAAGTAGAATATTATATTACCCTCCTCTACTGACTTTTAAAAAATCATTCTTCTGATCCTCTCTCTGAAGTATCCCATGGACTAACAAAATAATCAAAGATTCTTGGTAGGCAGCAGACTAAATTCCAAGCTCCAAAGCCATGCAGACTTTATATGTGCTTGTTTAATTATTCATTTTTCCTCAATCCATGACCTATCCTGCTAAAGAATTATGAATTCAAAATGTAGTCATTGATGTGTACATCTGTCTTCTACAAAGCTTCATTCTAGTCAAGTAGTGGCTTTTTTAAACAAGGGCTTTATTGTTTAGGGTGAAGTTAACCCCTTTGCAACCAAGAGTAAATCTTGCTAGTATATCATAGAAAAGTTTACTGTGGGCCATATTTAGAGAGAAGATACTTACATAAACTATAGAACAGACTGAAGGTTAATGTAACCAATGTCCAGTAATGTACAGTAAAATAGAAATTATTTCATAGTAATGACATTCATAGATCAACATAATCTGAAAGGAGAAGAAGATAATGTTAATGTGACCTTTGAAGATGGAGAGTTGATTCAGTGTGTTTGAAAGACAGCAAGATTTCCAGGTTGATGAACCAGTATAAGTAGTATCCATTGAACATATACTCTCAAAACTTATAAAGCCTGTCACTCCATTTCTATTGCTATGAAACAGCTGTTTACTGAGAGGATATTATGAAAACAGACATGCAAATAAACACACCAAGCATTTCATTCGTCTGTTAATGTACATGGAAATTAAATACATTGCACTTAGCTAGTAAAATGTACAATTTAGTGGTAGATATAGGTAGGTATGTCTTAGCTGGTGTAAATTATCATTGTCCCATTGAAGTCAATTTTCAGCAGTTGATGACCTGCCTCTTTTGTTATTTCACTTCTGTTTTATAGAGGTAATTTACTGTGTTAGTTTGAAGTCAGGCAGAAGGGTGGGGATCCTCAGGTTTGACTGGAAGCTCTTCCTGCTGGCTCTCATCTAAGACCCTGACCATTAGGCTAGGCATGCACTCCATCCACAGTGTGGAACATCTCCTGCATGACATCCAGGCTGCCCTCCCACCAAAGGCAACAGCCACCCCGGATGTCCATCTCTGGGCATGCCAGGTCCCCTGCACTGCAGATGCTGAGGATTTTCCTGAGCTGTTGTCACCCCAGCTGTGGTTGGCAAGCTGGCCAGTGGACCTAGCACCCTGCTAACACTCTCTGTGCCTCCTGACAGTAACTCAGTTTTCCCTTTGCTTTTCTGTTACATAGAAGCCTATATGCCTGGGTAGTTCATGTCTGCCATGCCCAGGTGCTGGCAGGCTGCCCCAATACACCCTGGTGACAGAGCCTGGAGCTGCCAGATTCCCCACCAGCCCACCTGGCTTGGCAAAAATTGTATAAGCCACCAACCACCAAGAAGACTGGTGAGCTGCAGTGGTGGTTGCTGCATAGCATCCTAGCCACTGGCACATTTGCATCCCACTTTGACCCAGGTGCCTCAACAGCCAGCCCCTTCTACCCCAGGGGCATTGAGTAGAACCTCTTTCATGCCTTCCTTGACTATCCACCTGTGGCTGCTCTTTGTCACCCTTGAGCTGCCTCTGCAGGCACTGGGGAAGAGCCTCTCAGAGAACACCTACGTGTGCTTCTACCTGTACCAGGTGGCTGAATGGGGCACTGTCTGCCTGGCCAACTTTCTACTGGGTCAGGCCAAGATGGGCATCCTCAAGAGCCACTGGACCAGCTCAGATGATGCCCCATGGCTTTTTCACCTCCTGGTGCATGCACACAATTTTGAGGATGAAATTGACAGGTACTTTTGTTCTCTGTAGGGTCAGGAACCTAGTGGAGAAGCCCCCCAGCAGAGAACCACCACAGTGGTATGGCAGATGGTCACCTCCAGAGCCAGGGCTACTCATGCTACCACAGTGTCAGCTCCCTAGGTATAGCTGGGGAATGGGTATGAGGCCCTGGCAGCAGTGGAGGAGGAGGTAGGAGAGGATGCCTCCAGAGGACCCAATGCCACTCTATTTATGGCACAGACTGAGTGATGCTGGAACACCAAGAGGAAGAGAAACCGAGTCCTCGTCATTGGTGACTCCATCCTGAGAGGAATGGAGGGGCCCATCTGTCACCCTGATCCCATGGCATATGAAGTTTGTTGCCTGCCTGGAGCTTGGACTTGGGACATCAGATATGATCCCAGACCTCATCCAACCCTCTGGTCAATATCCCATGGTCCTCATCCATGTGGGAATGAACTATGTGGCCAGGGGCAGCCTGGATCTCATCATGAGAGACCACAAGGCTCTATGGCCCAAGCTCAAGGAGACAGGGGCACAGGTGGTTTTCTGTTCTATTCTTCCAGTGAGTAGACATGGATGGCACTATGAGCTATGAATTGGTGAGATCAACTGGTGGCTTTGGACCTGGTGTTACCAGGTGGGCCTTGGCTTCTTGGACCATGACCCACATTTCCACACAGAGGACATGCTCAAGTGGGACAGGCTTCATCTCTCCCCAAAAAGTAATAGTGTTTTTTCTTCCAGGCTGGCTGATTTCATATGGTGAGTTTTAACTAGGTTTACTGGGGGGTGGGAATGCAGAAGAACATGAGGACACTTCATCATCAAACCAGGTGATGTGTGCAGATAGTACCCAGGTAAGTGACAGGGTACCCAGGGGTGAGGGCAGATTTAGGAACAAGGGGGCGGCACGTGCACACACAGGAGGCCTCAAATGCCTCTACATAAATGCTCTAAGCATGGAGAAAAAAGAGGAAGATCTCACCCTCCTGCTACCTAGCAAAAACCGAAACCTAGTAGGGCTCATGGAGACCTGGTGGGATTCTACCCATGACTGGGCAGTGGGCATCGAGGGATACAGGCTATACAGGTGAGACAGAACAGGGAAAAAAGGACGGGGGTATAATACTCTATGTCAAAGAGAAATACACATCCTTGATGATCAGGATGGGGTCAAAGGAAGGCCAAACTGAGGCACTCTGGGTAAGAATGCAAGGGGGTCATGGGGAAAGGGACTTGATAGTGGGTGTCTACTACAGACCACCTCACCAGGGGATGAGCTGGACCTGGAATTCTCAGGCCAGCTCATGGAGGCTGTGAAGTCAAGGAATGTGGTTGCCATGGGTGACCTAAACTACCCAGACATCTGCTGGGAGAGGCAGTCAGCCAGGCCTGACTGCTCACGTAGGTTCCTAGCTGGGATACAGAACCTCCACCTAACCCAGGAGGTGCATAGTCACACCAGGGGAAATGCCTTTCTGGACTTGTTCCTTGCCACAGGAGATGACCTGGTGAGAGGTCTGCAGGTACTCAACCACCTGGGCAACAGTGATCATTAACTGCTGGAATTTACCATCCAGTGCAGGATGGTGAAAGCAAGCAGTAAGGCAAAAGTCATCAACTTCAGGAGGGCCAACTTCAATCAACTAAGATTAGTACAGAGGCACTGGGGTCTTGGAGCTTCAATAAGATGGGAGTCCAAGATGGGTGGTTGTTCCTCAAGGAGACTATCCTCTGAGCTCAAAGGGAGTCAGTGCCAATGCATACCAAGGGGGGCAGGAGTGCTAAAAAGCCCATATGGCTCAGCAAAGACATCCAGGAATGCCTGAGGACAAAAAAAGGAGGCATAAAAACAGTGGAAGCAAGGGGCTATCACCAAGGAGGATTACACCTCTGTTGTTTGTGAGTGCAGGGAGGCTGTTAGGAAAGCCAAGGCAGAGATGGAGCTAGGGCTAGCGACCAGAATTAGGGATAACAAAAAGTTATTTTTTAAATACACAGGGAGTAAGAATAAGGCACCGGGTAATGTGGAGCCCCTACAGGACAGGCTTGACAATATGGTGATTGGAGCAAACAAAAAATCTGACCGCTTTAACAAATTCTTTGCCTCCATATTCCTGAACAGGGACTGGGACATTTCCCTCACTAGGATTATGGATGGTACTGCCATGACTAGGGTCAGGGACAACCTAGTTAGGGAACTTTTGAAGGGGCTGGACATGTTTAAATCATCAGGTCCAGATGCTCTTCACCTGAGGGTGCTAAGGGAATTGGTGATGGTCATAGTGGAACCCCTTGCATGGCTTTATGAGCACTTGTGGGGCTCTGGCTTTTTCTGGATTGGAAAAAGCCCAATGTGGTCCCCATTTACAAGAAGAGGAGAAAGGAGGACCCTGGCAATTATAGGCTAGTCAGTCTTACCTCAGTCCTTGAGAAGACCTTTGAGAAAATTATAAAGGAACACATCTGCAGGGGCCCAGCGGGAGAGCTAATACTCAGGGGCAACCAACACGGGTTCATGGAGGGCAGATCTTTCCTGATTAACCTAGTTTCCTTTTATGACCAGGTCACCAGTCCTTGGATGCAGGCATTGAGGTGGATGTCATCTACCTGGAGTTCAAGAAGGCCTTTGACAGTGTTTCTCACACCACTCTCATAAAAAAAAACAAACAAAAAACTGGGCAACTGTGGCATTAATGCCTACACAGTTAGACGGGTAGCAAATTTGCTAGATGTTCACACCCAAAGAGAGGTGGTGGACACGTCATTTTCGACCTGGAGGAACGAGGGCAGTGGAGTTCCCCAGGGCTTGATCCTGGTGCCTGTACTGTTTAACATCTTTATCAGCAATCTGGATGTGGGTGTGGAAAGCACGCTGTCCACATTTGCTGACAACACCAAAATGTGGGGTGAGGTGGGCATGTTGGAGGGGAGGGACAGAATCCAGCTAGATCTAGACAGGTTACAGAGGTAGGCTGATGAGAATAGGATGGAATTCAATGTAGACAAGTGCAAGGTGCTGCATCTAGTGGGAAGGAACCAGCAACATACCTATAGGCTGGGGAACTTTCTTCTCATCAGCACAGAAGCAGAAAAGGACCTTGGTGTCATTATTGATTCTAAAATGAACATGGGCCAACAATGTGAGGACATGGTCAGGAAGGCTAATCACACCTTGTCATGAATCCACAGATGCATCACGAGCAGGTCCAAGGAGGTGATCCTCCCTCTCTATGCAACAGTGGTTAGGCCACAGTTGGAGTATTGCATCCAGTTCTGGGCGCCGCACTTCAGGAGGGATATGGACAGCACTGAAAGGGTCCAAAGGAGGGCCACTTGCATGATTACGGGGCAACAGGGCAGGCCCTACAAGAAGAGGCTATGGGACCTGAACCTGTTCATCCTCCACAAGAGAAGGCTGAGAGGGGATCTGGTGGCCATCTATAAACTTAACAGGGGGGGACCTGCAGGGAATGGGAGAGTCCCTGTTCCCCCCGAGCAATACCAGGAGTAACTAGAAATAATGGCCATAATTTGAATGAGAGTAAGTTCAGGCTAGACATCAGCAAGCACTACTTCCCAGTCAGGGTGGCTAGGATCTGGAGCCAACTTCCAAGGAAAGTAGTACTCTGGGGGCTTCAGAAGGAGGCTAGATAATCACCTAGCCAGGGTCATTTGACCCCAGCATTCTTTCCTGCCTATGGCAGGGGGTCAGACTTGATGATCTGCTTAGTTCCCTTCTCACCCTACCAACTATGAAACTATGTAGATCCATAGGGTCTTGGTAGGAGATGCCCTAAAAGGTAGGGAAGGCTGCGGTGTGGAGGGCATTCTCCACCCATCTTGCTGAAGCTGTATAATTTCATTGAAATTATAGAGAAGTAGGTCTGGAAAGAACCTCCAGAAGTCATCAAGTCCAGGTCTAGGGAGGTGATTCTTCCCCTCTATGTGGCATTGGTGAGGCTGCAACTGGAGTACTGCATCCAGTTTTGGGCATCGCACTTCAAGAGGGATGTGGATAACCTAGAAAGGGTTCAGAGGAGGGCTATTCATATGGTTGAGGTCCTGTGGGTAAGATCCCATGAAGACAGATTGAGGGACCTGAATCTCTTCAGCCTCTGCAAGAGAAGGCTGGGAGGTGATCTTGTGGCTGTCTACAAACTCATCATGGGGGGTCAGCGGGAAATAGGGGATACTCTGTTTACTAGGGTGCCCCTTGATGTTGCTAGAAATAATGGCCACAAACTAAAGAAGACTAGGTTTAGACTGGATATCAGGAATAAATTCTTTATGGTGAGGGTTGCCAAATATGGAATGGGCTTCCAAGGGAGGTGGTGCTTTCTCCTACCTTGGAGGTGATCAAGAAAAGATTAGACAGGCACTTGGCTGGGGTTATTTAACCCCAACACCCTTTCCTGCCTAGGGTAGGGGATTAGACTTGATGATCTACAGTGTCCCTTTCAACCCTAGAAATCTATGAAATCTATTATATCTATGAGTTTGGTTGTCCACTTTGAAAAACCTTCATGGGACCTGATATTTTGGTTATTGTTGTTGCTATTTTCAGAAAACCACTACTGTGTGAAAACCAACTGCTTTAATGATATTTCAGTTTGCCACACCAAAAATAAAGCACCTACAATCAACTGGGGAAAGTCTTGGTCTCAATCCTTACTTATGACAGGATGTATCTACATGAGACACTTCACTTGAGATAAGAACTAATTACTGTGCAGTAAATGTCACCGTCTACACATGCAGATGCTCACTAGGCATTAATTTGCTGTAATCCCGAATAAATTTGCTATCTGTAAATACAAGTAGCAAATTTACTTGGGAGTAATTACTGTGCAGTACTACATGTGTAGATAGCTAACTGGTAGCAAATGTACTCCCAGGTAGCAGAGGGTGGGAGATTCATCTCTGCCCCTGGGAGCTGCCTGCTTATGGGGATGGGCTTTGCCACTGGAACCCAGGCAGGTACAGTGTCCCCCTGCCAAAGCAGCCGGAAGCTCACAGTCCCAGCTTCACAATCGCAATTGTGGAGCATGGGCTGGGAGATTTTTATGTCCCAGCCTTGACTTGGGGATCACGGAGTTATGGCTGGGAGATTCGTATTGTGCCACTACTATTTGTGGTGCTGCATGTGTACACCCCTGTTCATTTGAATGCAGTCCATGAAGCCAAAAGAAAAAACTGAAATCGTCACACTCCATTAAGTCCTGCTGTGTATTCTCATTCAGAATGAAAGTGTCATTAATTCAATTGTGTTTAATTCCCATCCAAAAAGGTAACTGTTCTGCTCAGACAAATCCCCATTGACAACAATGGAGCTTCTGAACATAGATACAAAGCACCATATGGTCCTATGGCCTTTATTTAAACTTTATAAAAAGGAATGCTACTAGACATTTTTAGGCCATCATTAAAAATGAATTGAGTTGAACTGAATGAAGATAACATTAATACTGAGTGAAAATATTCATGCAGCTGTTTAATCTTGTTTACCTAATCCATTTCCAAGTTAATTTTGATTAATTTTCCTGAATATCCTTGTGTAGACAAGTCCTTAGAAAAAAACTTGCAAGAAAACTGTAACATTAATTTATGTTAATAAAAAGAAGATGTGATTCATATGAATCACTGAATGTTGGCAACCTTTGTCTTTTATGAAAAGAAAATACATACAATGCTAACAGAGCAAAGTATGTTGGTGTTACCTTTCTCTGGATATGAGGACACAGTAATATACCACACACAGAGCATGAGAACAGAGGCAGGGTTTCTGTAAACTAAAAAGCTTGTAAAGTATATTTTGACTTTGTTAGCAGTGACACATTATTATGAACTGAAAGGTTGTCTCACGAATTTGAAGATTCAGCAAAGGACAAATTCATCTAATAGAAAAAATATAGTGATACTTGAAAGAACTGAAAGTAACATAGATCTTGGTTGCATTTGCTAGGGTTGATGACTACAAGAAGTTCAAAGTACATTGTGATCCATAAGGAATGTGGCTTAGGATCTTGCAGTATATGAATTGTGTGGGCAGTTGATTCAGCTGTTGTCTGGAGGGATTTGCTTCCACTAGAGGACAGGTGGTGTTTAAACTGTCATCCTCCAGGGGTTGTGTGTTGGAAAGAAAAGTGCAGCTGCCAACAGAAGCTGAATTAGAGGTGTGCTTTCTTGCATGCTCACTCCTTAATCAGTTCTCTATAGTTTGGGTAGCCCTCGAGATGGTCAATAAGTGGATGGATATTATTTGTGGTTAAACTTGTCCCTTCACTGTTCTAAAACGTTGGAAGTATTCTACAGTGCTGACATGACAGAAACTAATATTCCAAGCCTGACTCAGACCAGAAGAGCAGGCAGTCTTTATAAAGGAAGCAGCTTTACTGGAAATGTAGCAAAAGGAAACTCCCTATCGATTATCACTTGCACCCTTCTAAAAAGATGCCAGATATTATTCCTAGATGGCTTCAAAATGGATAGAAAGAGAAAGGTCTGGGATCACAGAACTTCCACCACAAAGAGGGCCAATTAGCAAGTCTTCTTCATTCAAGGGAAGAGTATAGGCATGGACATTTCTTTCCTTCAGAAGGAGTGCCACTGTGCTCTCCACCAGCTGCAGCTTCTGGGCAGTCATCAATGGTAGCCCCATGTAGAGCATATTGCAGTAGCCTAGATTTGAGGTTATGGAGGCATGGATAATGATGACTAGATCTGAATCTGAAAGAAAGGTTCACAATCTTCTCACCAGGTGAAATTGGTGAATGACACTTCCTGCCACCACTCCCATATAAAGATCCAGGGGCAGCAGAGGATCCAGGAGTACCCCAATGTTGTGAATGTGACTAGAAATCACTGAGTCCCATCAATTATAGGTGTCCCAATCCTGCCAAAGTCAAGTTGTCTGCTGACTGTCATCACATCTGTCTTGTTTGGATTAACCTTCAGTTGGTTCACCCTAATCCAGTACCCAGCTCCAACCAGGCACTGGGAAAGGACTGAGACTCAGGGGCCCAGGCCAGAGAAGAAAGTTAGATTTGTGTATTATCAGTATATTGTTGGTGCTTCACTCCAAATCTCTGCACAGTCTTGCTAGTGGCCTCAAATACATGTTGAACAGAATGGAAACCTGGGAGAGTCTATAGGAAAGGCCCCAAGCGGATGACAAGCACTTGCCCATAGCTACCATAGAGGACTTTCATGCTAAGAAAGGAGAACTAATTTAGAACAATCCTATGAACACCCACGAAGTCATACAAACACTTTATCAGCACCTCCTAAGCCAATGATTCTCAACAGGGGTGCTGCAGCACCCAGAGGTACTGTGAGATCCTTTGAAGGGTGCTGTGAGGTATCTCTTACTAGCCATTGCTTCTCCGTGCCCTCACCTACGCAGCCCCTGTGTAAGGAGGTAAGCACTGTTATAAGAAATTTGTTTTTGAAATGGGGTGCTGCTCAATCCATTCATATCCTAAATGAGATCAGAATAAGCTGTAGGACCCTTAAATATCTGATATATGTGGAAGTAACAGTTGGGCAAGATCTGAACTAATTCTAGCATGTATACTGTCACTACTGTGATATGAGGACAAGAGTGTACAAGGAGAGATGTAAATAAAATGTACAAGGTGCAATGTTCTACTTAATGTGCTCCCTAATTAATTCTCTTTTCAGTTACAGATTGACTGGGGTTAGTATATGATGAATTTAGATGTTCAGGGCCTGTTGTTAGCTTTTGTGTCCAATTCCTTACTCATCTCTCGCTCTCACTCTCTTTCATGTACATGTGAACACACATACACACACAGTCTGGTGTGAAACACTTGCATCAAAATACCACATCTTGTCAGTTTTGGTATATGTAATATTTTAAAGGATGAGAAAAAGCAAGGCAATTAAATGGTCCTTTTTTCTCTTTAAAAGAAAAAACAAACCATGGTAATGGATTGCCAGGTTTTAATCTAGGTATCAATGCTTTGTTGGATAGGGAAAGTTTTTGGAGGATATGGAGTAGAAGTCCTATCTTTTGACACAAGTGATTCAGCCCTGTCTGGAAGAGTACTGTTTCTTCCTGTCTGAAGGACTAGCAGTATGTGGTCAGATCAGATCTTTATGCATGCTGTAAAACTGTTTGAATGCACACAATAGCACCAGGTTCTTGTCCACATTCATTGGCATTTCAACTTTCTCTCAAACAGTGAATATTTTTTTAATCATTTCATTTTAAAAATATGTTACTGCTTGGTAAGATACCATTTGAAGGAGACTAAAGGTTTTACTATAAGAAATGTATCTACAGGAGAGAAGCGAAGCAGAGAGAAGTAGATTATGGTACTTAAAGAACTTTTTTTCTTTTATTTGCCTTTATCTATTAATTTGCAGAGGGATATATTTCAAGTTATAAGGTTCCCGGCTGGACTTTAAGCTGGTATATTAAAAAGATCTAATGAGGATATATATCTACATCATCTCTTTGGGAGGGCTGTTATGAAGAACACCTCCACTCTCTTGCTCTGACTTCACACCTGTCAGTTCCCAAGAATGAGGTAATGTAATCACTTGGAGGAGAGCTAGGTTCATGCACAACGTGCTCATAACTACTTTAAAAGGAGAGGAGGGAATGTGCTGCTTGGGACAGCTGTTCCTGTTTAACAGTTAATTTTGCCTACCTTTATATCAATATAGGTGAGCTATCTACTGTAAGTATAAACCAGAATACAGCAGGTTGAAATTTACAGTGGTTTAGCTCTGTTTCTTATGGGTGGAGTTATACTGGGTGTATTGGAACAGTTTATGCTGTTATAATGTAATAGCATTATAACTACTCTAGTTGTTTGTCTTGGGCACACAATCAGCAAAGCTCTAGGTTGGCTTTTGAATCATTTCAGGGTTTGGAGCTCTGGCATTCGTGGAAGAGAAGTGCATCGTGCTCCACAATACCACTCCTAGACAAAATGTGGAAGTAGTATAGGATCCCACTTTCACACTGTGACATGTGGAAGAGGATATGTGACCTAGCAATATTTTCTGGTTCTGTTAAATAATATAGGAATAGTTTAATGCTTTTAAATAGCTCCAGTCACAGGTTCACAAAGGCTCACAAAGTTCTTTCTAGAAAACAATGCATTTTTCTTTATAATCCGGAAGACTGTACAAATAGTTTTCATGGTAGGTGTCATTTCATTCGAAGCTGTAGACCTACATGACTGAATCTTCATGGTACTACTCAAGGTTTACATTGGTTCGATTCCACAGAACAGAGTTAGAGCAAAACAAAAATATAGTAATGCTGTGTGTGTTTTTTGTTTTTTTTTAAATAAGTGATGACAGTTTTCGGGGGTCATTACCATAAAATTCAACTTGTAAAATAGTGTTCTATGGGTTTGCTTTCTGAATTCATTAGGATGATATATTTTTATTCATGGTTTTTATAGTTTTATTTTGTACTTTAAACACTTTTAAATAGTGAGGGACTTCATTTAGTTTCCTCTTTGTTTAAAAGGCAGGTGATAAAAAAAGAAGAAATCGTATGAAGCCTGGTGGGGGGGGATCCAGGCTATCGTAATGGAAACTGTGGGAACTGCACTGCAGAGCCTGGGGCTGGCAGACCATGCCAGAGGGACAAAAGTCCCCAAATCAGAATCTCCTCCCTTGCCTGTCATTGCTGCTGTCCCCAGCAGACAGTCGGCAGAGGGAGCTCCAGAGTTGTTCCTGCTGTGCTCCAACCAAGCTGTGCAGGTTGCTATGCTCAGCTGGAGACAGCAGCAGTGATGTATGGGTTTCCCTTTCCAGCTTCTGAGCTGGTGAGAAACACCTGGGGGACTGGGCAGCAAGGAGAAACCAGCCTGCTGCTGCTGGCACAGTTGGTGTTGTCATCTTCTGAACCTGACTCCCTGCTCAGCTTGGCTGTAGCAGGATAAGAGTTGCTCTAGAGCTCCTGAAAGTTGGTAGCACTGGTGTACCAAGGACTTAAAATGTCCCAGCCTGCTGCTCTCATGGAGTGGTCCAAAAAAGGGTGTGTAACCATGCCAATGCCACCCTTCTAGATCCTCCCTGATATGAAATGTAACTGACTTCCTGCACAGATCCTTAAAATTAGGATATTTAGATCCATAGCACGGCTCTCAAACACTTGAAGTAACAGAACCACTGGTAATAGCAGAAGGCTGTTAAACATTTTGTAGATCACAAAGGAATGTTGAGACTCAGGAATAATGTGTTCAAGTCTAAATTCTGGAGTGGAAAATGACCTTGTGGTCCTGTCCTTTCATTCCTCTCTTTTTTTTGCAGCTATTCCACTACGTCTCCATAGTTCTTGTCCCTTCTTCCAATGTTTTCCTTGGTGAATCCAATCCTACTATGTTCCTTAAGTTTTACTTATTGACCTATTATCTCCCACCTGCCCCTTGCCTGTCTTGTTTCTGTTGTCTTTTATCTATAACCATCTTGATCTTAGTTCTGGTGGCTAGAACCAGAGAGGCTTTAGGAAAAGTAAGGTACAATTTCTTTAACAGATTTCATAGACATTAGGGCTGGAAGAGTTCTCGGAAGATCATTGAGTCCAGCCCCCTGCCTGAGGGGCAGGAAGTCAGCTGGGGTCACAGGATCCCAGCAAGATAAGCAGTTAAATTTCTCCTGAAGGTGTTCAATGTAGGTGCTTGAACCACCTCTGATGGCAGGCTGTTCCAGACCTTGGGGGGCTCAGACAGTAAAGAAATGTGTCCTTATATCCAGCCTGAAATTGTCTTGTAGCAGTTTATAACCATTCGACCACATAACCATCCCTTGGGGTGCTCTGGTGAACAAATGTTCCCCCAGATACTGGTGGTCACCCCTGATAAACTTATAGGTGGCCATCAGATCACCCCTGAGCCTGCGCTTTTCCAGGCTAGAGAACCTCATGACTCTCAGCCTGTCGTCGTAAGGTCTGTTTTCCTGACCTCTGATCATGCATGTGGCTCTTCACTGGATTCTCTCAAGCTTCTCCACATCCTTTTTGAATTGTGGAGCCCAAAACTGGACGCAGTACTCCAGCTGTCGCCTCACCAAGGCCGAGTACAAGGGGAGAATGACATCCTGGGATTTGCTTGACAAGCATCTATAGATGCAAGCCAGCGTTTTGCTCACTTTACTAGCCACAGCATCGCATTGCAGGCTCATGTTCATCTTGTGGTCAATCATGACCCCCAAGTCTCTTTTTGCCGAGCCTATAAGGATGCCGCAGGTTTTTCCTCCCAGGGTGGAGAGCCTTGAATTTTTCAGTGTTAAACACCATCAGATTCTCATTCGCCCATTTACTGAGCCTGTCCAGGTCAGCCTGGATCACCCGCCTGTCTTCGGGTGTAGATGCTTTGCCCCAGAGTTTGGTGTCATTGGCGAAGTTGGTCAGTCCGCTTCTGACTCCAATGTCCACATCATTAATGAAGATGTTGAATAATATGGGTCCAAGGATAGAGCCTTGGGGGACCCCACTGGTCACAGGGCACCATGATGATTGACTTCTGTCTATTACCACCCTCTGGGTCTGACCACGGAGCCAATTTCCCAGCCAGCAGGAATTGAAGTCCTGCCTTTTATCATGTTGTCTTATATTCCTAGGATGGAGCCTGCTCACTGTATATGGAATCTTTATTTATTTATTTATTTTGGGGGGGAGGGGGGAGATGATAATGAAAAAACCCTTAGTTCGCAAGTTTCAATAAGTCATATGTGGACTGCAGTTTCTTTCGGTTACTTGTCAGTTGTCCAGATCTGAGTGAATCTTTTACAAGTCTGGCTAAAGGCACAGGCTAAGAAGGAGGTTAACTCCTTGCTAAATATCAAATATTTCTTTTTTAACATAAGCAAAACAGCATACCATTTTGTAAACTTGATCTCAGAAATTGCTCTGTTATTTGATCTGAAACTTTCTAATAAAATGTAGTTTAAGGCAGACACCTGGCATAGAAAACTTCAACATAAACAAACAAAAAATAACTAAATTGTAAAGAACTAGAAATTGGCCCTTATAATAGATGTATTAAGAAACCTTTGCTATAGGCATCACCAGTTATGCCATTTACAGAACATAAAAACAAATGGCATAAATCATAATGATATTCTCAAATCTTTAATCTTTTATAGTGATTTTATGTCACCATAAGTCCATTGATATTCATGGGGTTACACCAATGTAATGAAGTATCTAGGGTACATATTTTTCATTAATGGACAGTATTGTCTAAAACTGTGATGAGCAAAACAAATTCCAAACTCAACTAAAATCACTTGCTGTTTAGTTTTGGGCTTCTTAAGCTTTGGGGTTTGTAATTCTCACAGTTAACATATTTTGGAGGCTTCTTAATGTATTTTAGTCCTGAAAATATCTGTTTTTATAAAGTCCTTAATGTAAAATGTATGCCTGTGATATTTTTGGATCTGGTCCAGACTCCAGATTTCATAACTGAACTTTCAACACCTTTGACAATAATAAAACTTAATAAGCAGCTAGGAACTAGCTTAGAACATACCATACCAAGTGATTCAGTCATGGAATCACCACAGAAATTTGGAATGTCCACATTAGAAAAGTGAAAAAAGAAACATACTTTTGCAATTCCAGTTTCACTTTTGCAAAAAGTTGGGTTGAAGACAGAAGGGTGATATCAAGACAAAAGCAGCAATGGTATGATGAAGTCCATTAAGTTCTGCCTCTTGACAAAATGGGACATTAATTTGAAACAGCAACAGTCTATCACGATATAATCCTAAAGGGAAATGGCTAAAATATTCATCATATGACTATTTCTGCAGATTAGGCAAAATGTTTCAATTACACCCTGTGAAAAAGTTCTCTTCTCCATATTTCATATATATATAAAAAAACACTGAACCTTGGCTTTCAAACCTCTGCCACATTTCATTTTGAAGGTGGCTGAATAGCTAAAATGGATCCCTGACTGAAGTTGCACAGTTGGGTTAATCAAAAACTATAAAAGCTTTCTAGTAAGACAACTTTCTTAATTTCTTTCATTTAAAGAAATGTCATTTTTTTGCCAGAGGGAAAATAGTACAGAAATGGATGGTTAAAAATCAGTCAACCAAAATAATGAAAAATACCTATATATTTTTAAAGCAACATGCATTTCCCCCCCAAAATTATCCACCCCTCCTTCAAAATTGGGGTGCATGTATTAAATGGAGAAGCTGATCTTCTGCCTGGGATAGAAACAACTTATTTTTATTCTTACTCCACAGTGTAGCAACTATGGCATTACTATTCAGGCAACTCATTAATGGTTTACTGAGCATGTCTACACAAGATACTAGAAGCACAGTAGAATAATTCTACTGCACATTAATGCATCACAGAAAAACCCATGTTAATGCACTAATGCACAGTAGAATTAGTTTACTGTGCATTAGCATCATGTAAAAGTTGTGTACTGGCACTACTGTGCAGAAGTGCTGATTATGGCACATTAAGTTAATACCCGTTATTACAGGTACAACTTAACTGTATAACTTAATGTGCTATATTTACAGAATGCAAAAAGCTAGCATTCTTGGTTCAGCAATTATACCTTTTATTAGACCAACTAGACCATTACAAAAACTATATCTTTTTATGCATAGGCGTGCGGTTCTGTAGTGTGAACTGTGTAATGGATTTTTAGTGTGCTTTGAGCTGCCAAGTGAACCATAGGGGCTGAGTAGAGTGTTGGAGGTGGAGTTTTATACACACACACACACACACACACACATGCACACACATATATACATACATATATTTATTCATTTATTTATAGAAATAAATATTTTTGCAAAAACAAAAATCTTGCCCAGGGTCCCAAAAAGTTTTAAATTGCCTCTAGGGCCTGGGCCTTAAGACAAACGAGAATTGGTCCAGGGATTTACCCCTCTACATGACTTCATGATTCCTGTCCTTGTTGTATAAGTGAAGGGGAACACAGATGGCCCAGAGTTCAGATGCAAACTATTATTTATTATGTAAGATTTCTGAAAATCTTATCCTTAATTTTATTTTTGTTTTCTTGTTAAAGGGGCAGAGTATTTTGGAGTATAGAACTGAATTAGGAATGCATCATTTTATATTGTCTATATATGGGACTTACTTGCTTATGAACAGACAGATTTTAGTCTTGATGCAGTGGCTTGCTAGCACTGATACTCATGAATATTTTAATAGTGAGACCTGAGTTGCAGCCAACTAGTTGATACTTTGAAAGTGTCCTCAGAAGGGGGATTTTGAAGGCAACAGACAGATAGCACTACACAACATCTTGCTCAGCAAGAAAGGTGAAAAAGCTAATCAGCTGCTATTGCAATAAACACCTGCAATAGTTCAGGAATGTCTATACCATCAAAGAGTGACCTTAGGGAGCATTACAGTAAAGCATGGCATTTTAGGCTGACCATATAGAAATCTGGGACATTATCCAGGAAATCCAGTACGCTACCTTCTGCCACACCCCTCAGAAGTCAGCAGGGGTAGAGCTATGTGCTGGGCAGGCAGAGGTGCCTCCGTGCCCACCTGTAAGGCTCTCTGCACCCCTCAGCTTCCAGTCCGGCTGCGCCCTGCATTTCCAGGATGTCCGTTATAATTCCCAACAGCTGGTCAGGACCAGGCTCTGAACTCTAGGACTGCCCTATGTAAAATGGGACATGTGGTCACCCTAGGCATGCTCCATGTATATCCAGTACACCCCTGAAACAGGCAGTGTAACCTCCTTTATGTGGCATTGGACATGAACTGATATGCTTTGTCTTTCAGGAGTGCTTAATGGCACGCACTCAGCATTAGAATACAGGAGCTATATTTCATCTATTTTGGAGTGTAGCATACAACAAGTTGGCATTCCTTGCTTTCCTGCAGTACTCCTTAGTATGATATAGACATGCCCTTAGTGTTACTGCATACCTCTCAGTTTAATGCCTAGCCAAAAGACCATATGACAAATATCTTTGTTCATTCTCATTCCTAATATGATGTTCCTTTGTCTCAAAGCAGTAGACACTAGGCATCAGAAAGACCACCTGGGGAGAAGATTGACACCTCCCTGCAGGAAGAAGAAGCCAATTTGCATTTGAAAGTTCTCTTCTCCTGGAAAAAGAAGGATGTTTCCTGAGGGATATCCTTTGAAAAAGAAATAATGGGGTAAATTCACCTGTGTTGTAACTAATAATGTCAGTTGAGTTGCACCAGTGAAGTAATTGGCCAAAATTGTCAGAGCTAACTATCTTCTATTTGGTCTATTGTATTACACATAATGTATTCAGCCTAGATAATCACTCTACCCAAGAGGAAAGAGAAAAATCCACTGAAACGGACCAGCAGTCAGTGAAACCATTTTTGTTTATTAAAAAGGTCTATTATGCTTTTAATTAAAGATGTTGTAACATGAAGATGCCTTTGTAAGGATTTGAGAGCATTCTCAAGTGCACTGATTTTAAGACAGTGGTTCTCAACCTTATTAGACATGAGGCATCCCTAGAAGAACTTGAGGCATCTTTTGGAAAATGCCAGCTCTTATTTTTTACTCTTTCTTGCCTAAAGAAAATAATAGAATAGTTTTTCTGTTGCAAAAAACTCAGAAAGACCATAATTATGGACTTCTATTTGAAATCTCTAGGTTTATCTTGTGAATTGTGTTGGTAAACCTAATGGTGCTAACATTGTATGGCATTCTTTCAGCACCCTTGAAGGAACCCCAAGGTCCTCCAAAGTGCCAAGGCACCCAGGCAGAGAATTACTATTTTAAGGTATAAGCTGGTGTCGCATTAAATATGTTCATGACATCTTTTGACCAAAGCCCTGTAAGTGGTAATTCATTATATGAAGGGGGAAAATAGTAATGATTTAATATGATGATCTGTTGAAAAAGAAAAAATCAAATTAAAATAATGTTGAATCTAAGAAAATGCTGAGCCTTGGCATAGATAGTATATAGACTAAAATATATATAGTGAGAAGTTTTATGGGGTAGCAAAACGGTTATTTAGCTCCACTTATAGTTTAGGCACCTGTGTGTCCTATCTATAATAACTATATTTATTCATGTACTTGACAAATAATTAAAAAATCTGTATTTGTACACACATGCATATCCTTCTTTATATATATTTAACTTAATTTGTATATGTGATATTTGTTAAATGTTGTCATTAAGCTGTAATTGCAATTTACCAAGTATCATGGGTTGGAAAATTTCTGCTGGAAGCTTGTCTATGATTCTATAAAATCTAGATACTGCTACCACAATGCGTATTCCACTGAAAAGGGTTGAATGAGACGTTCTTGTTACAACTGTAAGAGTATCCAGTGTTGAAATTTAGCATCCTAATTGATTTAGAAATTATTCTTGTTTATGTTAATGGTAAAATTTGACAAATTTCAAATAGGTTATTTACTTAAATACAAATTGTTTCCCTAAATATAAATCTACTATTCTCTTTATAAAGATGAGGTGCTAATCACTTACTAAATATAGTCCTGTTTTCCTACATCTGTTAATTCTGAATAGAATATGAGAGAGAAAGCAAGCTCCCCTATAGAGCAATAAAACATTTTTATTCATCCCATGGCAGAGTTTGCCATTTTCTCATTAAATTAATCATTTGTGGAGCCAGTGCAAGGGCAACAGAGCACTTAATAAGAAGTAGTAATCACACTTGGACAATGCTCCACTATTAGTTTTTATGGGACTTAAATGATTCCAAAGGACTTGTGCTGGTCCAGGTAATTCTCCCCAGCTTTGAAATGGGAAGACAGGATGAAACCTAAATGAAACCTTTCTAGAACAGCCATCAACATCAGTTAAAAATGGAAGATACTGTGCTAATGGGAGATTTCAGTTATATAGCCATATGCCTATTATATGACAGCTTAAAGAAAAGGAATCAAGGACTCTATTTGAAAGTCCTCTGTATAATAATAACAACAACAACATTATAGTACTGAAAAAATCATGGATCTAGCATAACTGTCTACCTCTCTCTGCTCATGGATCTCTTGATGATCAAATATGAAGACATAATTGAGAAAAAAAAGCTTTGGAAAAGTGACCACCTGTTAAACAATTTACATTTTCAGAAGCTCTCTCTCATGTAACAGCTGAAAGAAAGGAAGAACTTTTGCCCAATGAAGCATTTAGTTCATTACATTTCTATACTTAGAACAATGAATCAGACAAATAAACCTAACTTGGAAGGGATTGGAGAGTCTCTAATGGCAACTCAACAGGCTGACCAGAGATTGACTAAAATCGCCTAACGAAGATTTGAGAGTTAAAACCATGAAAGATAGCATATTCAAATCCCACCCCACACTGGTTATGGTAAAAGTAAATGAAGTGCTATAAGCTGTTGAGCACCATGATTGCACATATGCAATAATATCAAGTTGGCAGGAAGAAGTACAAGCTTAACATGCGTAAGTGCTATTTGTGGGATGTGGATGTTGGGCAGGAGATGGAAAGAGAGGGACAGAAAAAGCAGGAAGAAAGAAAGAAGGTTTTTAGTGCTTGTTAGGGCTGTGAGAGTAGCCTGGTTGGGTCCACAAATTACACTGAAACTATTGTTTGCTATAGTCTCCCAGAGGAAAGGTAGGCCTAGTGTGAAGCTATTGATTTGCTACTCATCTGTTGATTCAGATGTTTGCAGATGGACCATCTGAAGGAGGTCATGACTAAATAAAAGCTTTTTGTCATCTTCATCTAATTGGTTTGTCAGTGTGATGAACTCACATCAAGTTTTACTGGAAATAGAAAACAGGTCTTCTATTGTGGAAATCAAAACACAAAGGCATAAAATCATAATTAAAAGAGAGTTGATGATTGTGAAGATATTTTATAGCTATTATACATTAGTGGAAGACAGATCATAGAGGGGAAAAAATGCCTTCTAATCTAAAGGGCAACAGGACCATCTAAATACAGTAAGTGATCATTCCAAAATGGTAGAATTAATTAATAGCTATTTTTGTTTTAATTAAAATGCATGATATAATTGGATCAGTCTAAGCATAAATTTGAACTTTAGAATTATGTAGCTAATTATGTTTAATTTCAGTAAATCATATTAATGGGTCTCTCTCCCTCCCTTTATATTGTCTGTTACAGACTCTTGTAGAAATGCTGGTTACTTCATTTCAAATCTGAAAAAGTACTAGTAACTAGAAAATGGTTGTGGAGAAAATAAAAATTCTTCTATGTTGCCAGTGGGGATGATTAGGAGGGGTCAGTTGTTTCTGATTTGTTTTCAAAACAGCCAGTTCAGTTGTTCCTTTAATCTATTTTTCCTTTGAATGGGGATTTAGCCAAATCAGAAAGTTTTGCTGGGATGCATTTTCTTTTCTAGGTTTCTGTGAAATCCATTGAAACATTTTAATGTCCAAATGCTTCATTTCAACTTTGGTTTATAAACCAGAACAGTAGACTAAATAGAACAATTTTATATTTTAATATTTGCAAAAAAAATAAGGGATTCTTTTTTCTTTCTGCTTTAGAGATAAATCTAATTTTGAAATCTCAGAATTTTTGGCAGATGTTTTCTTTCCCCTCCTTCCTTTCTCCTCTTTTTTCCTCCCTCCCACCCCCATATATTGATCTCACCATTTTGTTTACTAGGGCTTACTTCTAGCTTTTTCAACATAATATTGAGGTCTGATACCAATTATTCTTACTATTCATTTGATTTGGCAATACCATTAAAGTCTGAAAGGAACTTTGATTAATACTAGCAATAAGTACCAATTTCTGAAGGATCATACTATTAACCTTTTAGTGTGCTGAGAATTGACTATTTTGTCTTGGTCTTGGCTTTATATCAAGTAATTCTTAATCTATGACAAGAGTTTTTCACCCTGTGGTTATCAAATGTCCTTAATAGCCTCTTGTGAGAGACTTTAGAGGAAGCCTTTTTAAAAGACTAAATAAATTATACCTATCATTTCTTCTTTATCATATATATTATCCTAACATGGAAGAAAAAAAGATCTAATCTTACAGAATGGTGTGCTTTTCTTGGCCCTAATGTATCATAGTCATTTGGGTGCTTAACGTTCTCTATTTTTCTGCTGTTATCTTATTTAGACTTCTTGTCTGTACTGCTGTCTTGCATAAAAAATAACCACTTTTGCTTTCCTCCATGTTGTCTTCTGAAAAATTTCTCTTTGAAAAATTTTAAATTAGACCTGGGTGCATGCTGTAAGTATATCCTAAACTTTCTTTGAACTTTTAATATTGAGACATGTTTGTGTTCCTCTTGCATCACCTTCATTGCAAATCTTGGTAAATGAATTTACTACTTACAGGTCATGAAAACAACTTTTAAAGTAGCTCCTGGAGAATATTTCCACATAGTATAATCTGTACCTATGATTCTGAGTATATTTGTATTCAAACTTTCCTTTTTCATTCAGGGAACAGGAAGTCTATTTAGGTAAATGTCCAAATAAACAAAATTAGACAACAGACTGCTCACTGTGAAGTGAGGGGGGTATATTATCATTTAACTGGTAGCATGGAGTAGATATGCTTAGGCCTGCACTAAATTCATGGAGAACATAAAATAAGAGTGTCACTGTCAAGAAGGTAAGGGTGTAGCACATGCATGCTTCAGATATTTTGGTCTGTTGTAATGGACATGAGTATAAATTAGAGGATCTCCCTGTCTACCCTAGGTTTTGTTGGAGACCATCCTGCATTTGCAGCATATATTTTTACAGCAATACCTCCTAAGTTATGGAAAGATTGCATGATATTATTTAAGAAATAGCGCAAAGCAGGGTAAAGAGATGTTGCAAAACAAGAGATTTTGTTAAAATAAGTACAGCATTTAGGACATGCTGCTCACTGATGTAATTCACTTTTCCAACTTCTCTGTTAAATTTATATTACTGAGAAGCCTAAACTTATGGCTTACTGTAAACTCAAATATTTGATCTGGCATGCAATTGAAATTTAAAAAGATAAACAAAATCAATGCAGTAACATTTAGCTCAATAAAAAACACATTTCTTTCATGGTATGGCAGAAAATTGCAATGTGTTGTAGGGAAGGCTGGGTAAGCCAAAGCATTTGGCAGCTGAGAAGGAGGTTCAGCTGTGGCCAATCTAACAAACAGCTGAGTTAAATGGTAATGGAGACCCCCAATCCCTACCATCAGCCAATGTAAACAAGAGTTTGTAGCTCTTAAGGAGTGTTGCAACCTTCTGATCAGAGCTGGTGAGCTGTATTGCCCCTCCATTCCAGTTCCTGTTCAGGTTGAACAGCTAGCTTTTTTCCTTTCTTCTGCAAGTCCCACTGGTGCCTGAGCAATTCTGCACCTGCTCATAGATAGCTACTAGCCAGTTGCACTCTCAGGGAATCTTTTTCCCTGCTGATACTCTTGGCAGGGGGAAAAAAAAAGCTAATTTTGCAGCTTCTCAGTCAGCGAGCCCACATTTTTAGTTCTTCTTCCCAGAGTACTGTTATGATGCCTTCCCCCACTACCTGTGTGCAGCATCCCACTCAGCTAGCTGAGAGGCTTCACACCAGTAACTAGGGTGTTACCTTCACAATATTGCTGTCTGATTCAGTGACTGGAACACAGAGGTTTAAATCTGTTCATATGTGAAGTAACTGAGCTGGTTCCTGACCTAAACAGGAGAATTTTATTTCACTGAGGTCTTAAATCCCATTTGAAAGCAGGGGGAATTTTCTTCCAAATAGATTGCCAGAGGTAAACTCCATAATAATAAGACTTTGCTCATTGCTCCTACTTCATCCTTTATTTCCCCACTTGAACAATTCCATATCTTTCATGCTCATATACATACCGTTCCAGCAGTTTAGGTGGAAAGGGAACATGGACCTTTGAGCCACCTATGCTGCATTCGATCTTGGAGGCAGAGGGAGTATGGCAGAGGGGGCTGTTTGTGGCATGGGGCAAATATTAGAACAGGTTCCACCATTTTTAAACCAGTCTATATGTGCTGAAATTCTGTTATGGGTATAGACCAGTTTCTGATCACTTATACTGGTAGAAGTGTAGGCTTTTGCTCACCTAGCATGTAGCTCATTGTCATCTGCAAGTCAGACAGCTCTTCTATAGGTTAATGGTTAGTGCGATCTGCCCACGATGTGGGAGACTCCTGTTGCAGGCATTCCAATGTTCCTGCTGGGACTTCAACCTGGAGATTGCTGGCTAGGGATTCTTGCCCCTCCACTCAGGGTGACATATTTTGCGTTAGGAAAAGTGTTTACCCCCTGGTCAAAATTGTACAGACTGAGGGTTTTTGCCTTCTTTTGTAACAGAGGGTGTGACCCTCTTTGGATCTATCAAGCATAGTTTAACAACCTTTGCTGAAGCAGAGCATTGGCTGTTGTGGCCCCCCTGCTTTATCCGCAGCAGATTAGGGTGTTACATCTTGTGGTTGTATCAGGGTGGGCTGCATAGTTTTGCTAATAGATTTATATAGTACGGCTTAGATAGGGATGATCCTGCTTCGGGCAGGGCGTTGGACTACATGACCTCCAGAGGTTCCTTCCAGCCCTATTCTGCTATGGTTCTGAAGTATACAGAAACAAAACATGGGGCACCTGGGAAATGCTAGCGTTGAAAGTAAGGTGGCTTAGACTTCAGGTATATTAATGTTACTTGAAGCTTGCACAATTAAATCCTACTAAATATGTTTTGTGAATTTGATCCTATGGACTAAACTTGCTTCTGAACCCCAAAAAGAAGAAAGTATCATCCTGCAGCCCAGAGTAAGTTGATTAAGCTTCATTCCTCTCTGAGGTTTATTATGTACCTCTGTCCTGGCTACTGGCTGCTTTCCTGCTCAGCATGGTGGCCATTGTGGAGTCCATCTAGGTACCCTGACCACCGTAGCAGAATCCTTTTGTGAATCAAGTTCTTTATATTTTAAGATCATATAGAAAAGGCACAATCCTTTTCAATATCACTTTGCAAAGATATTGGTGAAGGCTCAGCTAAGCTATCTTAACACAGGTCCCTTAGAGTATTCTAATTTTATACAGATCCTTTGGGTGTGGAAAAATTCAAAGTTTATACATGTGTGAAACCCGGGGGGGAGACAGTCTTAACACTCAATGGTATTTTAGTTTTACCATGTGTCCCTAGTTTTAGCAAATATGTTTGGAAATGAACCTTAGAAATAAAGCTGATAGACTAAGAATTTATCCAAAGTTTCACTCTTCATTATGTTTATAAATGTGCTCTGACACAAGTTTAATTAAAACTTAGCTCATTTAATCTTAGCAGAAGTTAAGGATTTTAAACAGACTTGAAAAGTTTCATGTAGGTTAGCAGGAATGATGTTATTAGGAATCAGAAAGTTTTCAATATCTTTTTTTCTCCCCTAAACGCTGTTTATTATTATTATGATTATTATCTTGCACAAAAGTTGTCATGCCTATACTATTGATTAACTGCTAAGCTGTGAAATATGCACAGCAAATTTAGAATTACATCTTGTAATTGGTAGCTGATATACTGATGATATTTTAGGTTTTACTAAATTCCATTTCCATTCCATGTGCATGCTAAAAATGTAATTATTTTGAGTCGAATGCACAAAGAGCCCACTAAATGCTTCTTATCAGAATAATGCCTCCTGGGTAATTCTTATTATCAAGAATAACCCCACTTACACTATAGCACTTAAAGAACATTTTAAGCATTATTCTTAAAACGTTATTCTGTAGAACGGAGGTAAAAATCCTTAACAACTAGGACAGTCAAAGATAAAAGACAATGTTAGGGACCTTTCAGCCTATTGACAAGCAGGATCAGCTGACCCAGCACCAAAAGCAGATATAGCAGCCAGCTAGCAAAATAATTAGTAAAGGAAACTTCCAGGTAATTAGCTAAGGAGATAGCAGTAACATTTGCATCTGTGGCTGAGGTGAAAAACGTTCCAGATTTTTTTTTTAATTTAGTCCTGTAACAACTAAGCACATCACGTTGTACTGGCTATTAGAATAACAGGAGAAAGAGAGAGAGAGACAGACAGACAGACAGCACTGGATTACTATTTCCCTAACCACTAGCAATAAGAAGACTCGACGCCAGAACAAAAGTATAGAAATACAGTGAGTACTTAAATCATTCATAATTTCCAGCATGTTTCATTTATATATGGTTTTTGTAGCATGGTGATCAGATGATGTAAATGGGTATGTAGCAGAGCACTAGGGTGCTCGCTACTAGCACCAGTAATGAGGACAGCTGCCAATCAATAGGGCAGCACAGGTGAGGGTTGCTAGGGCAACTAGTGTTGGTCAGCTGGCTAGAAGAGGGCAGGGCTGGGCCCTTATAAACAGCCCAGGCCAGAGCCTTGCTACCAGTTCCCTTTTGGCCTCTGCGGGAGCAAGAGCTCTGCGGCGGAGAGCTGAGCAACAGAGCTTACGGTGTCAGTTTGGCTGCCGCAATGATGCGAGGGGAGGGAGAGAACCTCTAAGAAAGGTATTGGTGAGAGCCAGCATTGTGTGTGGTTTATGTTATAAGCTGGTGGGCTTTTGCTTATGTTGCAGCCGCTTGACTCATGTTTTGTTATCGTTAAACCGGAGGACCGGGTGAGGCTGTAGGGGTGTGAGGAGGCCTCACGGGAGCTCCCCAATAACCTGGGGGTCCCGGGTGCCCAGTAGAGGCACAGTGAGCTGTGCCAGTGGGGCACAGCTGTGTGCGCTGGAGAGGCGCGGTGTTGCGCTGGATAGGCGCGGTGTGCGGGGTTTTGGACCCTGGCCCGTGAGGGCGGAATTTTGCTCAGTGGGGCAGGCGACCCAGGAAAGGGTCAAGGGGCCGGGCATGGCTGCGGCCACCTGAGCCCCAAGTGCGGGGAACGCGTGAGCGAGACCCCACAGGGGCAACGAGCGCGAGAGGCATGGTATAGGCCCCAGAGGGGGGGCAACGAGTACAAGAGGCGTGGCACAGGACCCAGAGAGGGCGAGGCTGAGGGCAGCTTTGTTTGGGGTGCGTTGGCCCAGCCCCGGAGCTAAAGGGGGGCAGCGAAAAGCCCCGGAGCTAAAGGGGGGCAGCAAAGAGCCCTGGAGCTAGTGGGGTATCCCGACCCCAGCCCAGCAGGGCAGTATCGGGATTAAAGCCCGAGTAAGGCATAAGACCCCAAAGGAGGGTCGGGGGCCAGGCACGGCTACGGCCACCTGAGCCCCGACCGCGAGGGGCGAGGCCCCGGCGAGGGGCGGGATAGCCCAGAGGTGGGCGAGGTGCGTAGAAAGAGCAAGACAGGCTCCAGTGGGGCGTAGCCTGGGCGAGGCAAGCCCAGAGGTGCCAGATAAGGGGCGCTGGTTGTGAGGCTAGCCCGGAGGTGCCAGGCAGGGCGCAGGGAGACAGAAGGACCAGGTATCATCCACGAAGAGCTGTGAGCCTTGGGGCGTGCTAAAGGGGAGGTTGGAGGCACGCATTGCCCATAAGGCTGGGGGTGTTGGGGGCACCCCATGGGGAACGGAGGTAATACCAGCAAGGTGTCAAGGTGGAAGTAGGCAGCCTCCCATAACTGAACTTAAGAACAAAGACGTGGCAGGTGAGTAGAGGGTGCTGGACCATCTTAATTGACATGGCAGGGGGTGCTAGCAGGATCACGGCCACCCCTGCACCCACTCTGTGACAGGGTACTAATGTTTATCATCTGCATTAAGGTCAAACGTGTCTCAAGATCCTTGGGGGAGAAAAAAGAACGGTTACCACATCAAGTTTTCTAATGTTGCTCTAGAGAATTGTAATAGGTAATACAAAGAGAAGGGGCCTAACTCTTCAGGAAAAATAGGTTCTGATAGTCTTCTGGTAGAATGATTTCTAATTCTTGAAAATATGAAAGTAAGTTTATAAAATAGAACGTAATAAAATAGAAATGGCATTTTTTCCCTCTTAAAAATTATCATCCTTTGTTTTCAGCTTGTTGTAATTCCTAGTGAACTTCTAAGCCCCTGTCAGTGATGTAGGAACATGTATTTGGGCTTTGCTCAGATCAGAAAAGAAAGAATTTAGCAGAATTAAATAGATGATGATGACTAAAATGGATGACAAACACCACTTTTTCATTTTGTTACAACATCAACATATTTGACAGGTCCTATTGTGAAAAAATATTGAAACTACTAGTTCAAAGAGGGAAAAAATGCCAATATTTTCTGATTAGTGATAGAAATATGAAGGGCCCTTGCAGTTGTTCCATAGGATTGAATGAAAGATGAATACAAAGATACTGAGTAGTGATGTTTGACACAGTTTCTCTGAAAGGAGGCGTGATATCTAGGGGTGTCCGAAATGGGCTGTATTTGATTCAGATTTGTCCCAAATCTGGGACAGTGATTTGATTCAGATCACTGTCCCAATTCA
>NW_017728931.1:69354918-69360082 GCF_001723895.1 Crocodylus porosus | reverse complement strand
CAGCCCAGGCCAGAGCCTTGCTACCAGTTCCCTTTTGGCCTCTGCGGGAGCAAGAGCTCTGCGGCGGAGAGCTGAGCAACAGAGCTTACGGTGTCAGTTTGGCTGCCGCAATGATGCGAGGGGAGGGAGAGAACCTCTAAGAAAGGTATTGGTGAGAGCCAGCATTGTGTGTGGTTTATGTTATAAGCTGGTGGGCTTTTGCTTATGTTGCAGCCGCTTGACTCATGTTTTGTTATCGTTAAACCGGAGGACCGGGTGAGGCTGTAGGGGTGTGAGGAGGCCTCACGGGAGCTCCCCAATAACCTGGGGGTCCCGGGTGCCCAGTAGAGGCACAGTGAGCTGTGCCAGTGGGGCACAGCTGTGTGCGCTGGAGAGGCGCGGTGTTGCGCTGGATAGGCGCGGTGTGCGGGGTTTTGGACCCTGGCCCGTGAGGGCGGAATTTTGCTCAGTGGGGCAGGCGACCCAGGAAAGGGTCAAGGGGCCGGGCATGGCTGCGGCCACCTGAGCCCCAAGTGCGGGGAACGCGTGAGCGAGACCCCACAGGGGCAACGAGCGCGAGAGGCATGGTATAGGCCCCAGAGGGGGGGCAACGAGTACAAGAGGCGTGGCACAGGACCCAGAGAGGGCGAGGCTGAGGGCAGCTTTGTTTGGGGTGCGTTGGCCCAGCCCCGGAGCTAAAGGGGGGCAGCGAAAAGCCCCGGAGCTAAAGGGGGGCAGCAAAGAGCCCTGGAGCTAGTGGGGTATCCCGACCCCAGCCCAGCAGGGCAGTATCGGGATTAAAGCCCGAGTAAGGCATAAGACCCCAAAGGAGGGTCGGGGGCCAGGCACGGCTACGGCCACCTGAGCCCCGACCGCGAGGGGCGAGGCCCCGGCGAGGGGCGGGATAGCCCAGAGGTGGGCGAGGTGCGTAGAAAGAGCAAGACAGGCTCCAGTGGGGCGTAGCCTGGGCGAGGCAAGCCCAGAGGTGCCAGATAAGGGGCGCTGGTTGTGAGGCTAGCCCGGAGGTGCCAGGCAGGGCGCAGGGAGACAGAAGGACCAGGTATCATCCACGAAGAGCTGTGAGCCTTGGGGCGTGCTAAAGGGGAGGTTGGAGGCACGCATTGCCCATAAGGCTGGGGGTGTTGGGGGCACCCCATGGGGAACGGAGGTAATACCAGCAAGGTGTCAAGGTGGAAGTAGGCAGCCTCCCATAACTGAACTTAAGAACAAAGACGTGGCAGGTGAGTAGAGGGTGCTGGACCATCTTAATTGACATGGCAGGGGGTGCTAGCAGGATCACGGCCACCCCTGCACCCACTCTGTGACAGGGTACTAATGTTTATCATCTGCATTAAGGTCAAACGTGTCTCAAGATCCTTGGGGGAGAAAAAAGAACGGTTACCACATCAAGTTTTCTAATGTTGCTCTAGAGAATTGTAATAGGTAATACAAAGAGAAGGGGCCTAACTCTTCAGGAAAAATAGGTTCTGATAGTCTTCTGGTAGAATGATTTCTAATTCTTGAAAATATGAAAGTAAGTTTATAAAATAGAACGTAATAAAATAGAAATGGCATTTTTTCCCTCTTAAAAATTATCATCCTTTGTTTTCAGCTTGTTGTAATTCCTAGTGAACTTCTAAGCCCCTGTCAGTGATGTAGGAACATGTATTTGGGCTTTGCTCAGATCAGAAAAGAAAGAATTTAGCAGAATTAAATAGATGATGATGACTAAAATGGATGACAAACACCACTTTTTCATTTTGTTACAACATCAACATATTTGACAGGTCCTATTGTGAAAAAATATTGAAACTACTAGTTCAAAGAGGGAAAAAATGCCAATATTTTCTGATTAGTGATAGAAATATGAAGGGCCCTTGCAGTTGTTCCATAGGATTGAATGAAAGATGAATACAAAGATACTGAGTAGTGATGTTTGACACAGTTTCTCTGAAAGGAGGCGTGATATCTAGGGGTGTCCGAAATGGGCTGTATTTGATTCAGATTTGTCCCAAATCTGGGACAGTGATTTGATTCAGATCACTGTCCCAATTCAATTTGGCTGAATCTGAAGATTCAACGCTGATTCATAGAATTTGGCCATAGACACAGCTTTAAATGTTTTTTTCTACATACCTCGAGTTATGAGGCTTGGCTTATGAACAGTCCAGTGCTGGGGAGAATGGAGCATCCCAAAGGAGTGCAGGGTCTCCTAATTCAATTTGGATTTGGAGATTCAGCCACTGAATCTGGATGAAACTCTGTTGAATTGAATGAGGGGCCGTAGCTTCGCACAGCCCTAATGGTAGCTAAAGGGCTGGTACCAGCACTAAGATTCACCAATAACAGATAAAAAAGAGTAGATTTTTTTTTTTTTTAACCTGACTAAGAGGGTAGTGGTAAAAATGCCTGTGAAGCAGTCTCATGTTTTATTCTATTCTTATCAGCGAGGGAGGTTTCATCTAAAACCCTCAGCTATTTCTACTGACCTTAAAGGTTTTTCATGGAGTTAATTACTAATCTGTCTTGATGTGAAAATGGGAGACTGGTACTCCCCTTTCCTGTTTAGATCTGAGATTTCTTTTCTGCTAATAATACAGGCAACTCAACTATTCCCAACTTTTGTTCCTAATGTAAGACTCCTGAGACCAATTTTAGATTTTAAGAATGTTTAGATTCTGTGAAAATGTAGAAGCTACTATCACTGGGCAAGAGTATGAATCCTCCATTATTAGTCCATCTCTGACCACTTCCTCTTCCAATACAGTGCTCTGACCAATAATAAAAAATCAGGATTACAATCTAAATTTCACATGTCAAAGGAAGGACTCTTTGGAGTAAAAGGATCGCTTGCAACTCCCTAATAATTACCAAAAAGAAATGGCTGGGAGCTGGGAAGAGAAAACTGCTGAGATGCTTTTTAATTGAGTGATAATTATAGGAAAATCCTGACTCCCCACACCATAGACAAAAAAACAAACGAGCAAAATTGTTAATTTAACAGAATTGTAGAAGCTTTTAAACATTACATATTATTTTTTTTTAAATTGTGACTGAATTTAATACTCTTGAAAAAAACATGCTTACAGACATTTAAAAAAACCCTAGCACTTTAAACTTGGAGCGCCCTTATGCCAAGCCCAGTGCATGCCCAGAAGAGGTTGCACATTAGTTTGACCTGCCTCACCCAATGTCTGCATAGATCAGGCACTTCAGCAGGGCTTTTTTGGCACATTTCTCTAATAGCTGATTAAGTCAGCTTTAAATAAAAGTGCCAAAAAGCCCCACTGAACTACACAATCTATGCAGAGCTGGGTCAAACTAATATGCTGCCTCTTCCCATAAAGCATCTTTTCCCCCACCCCCAACATCTCTCAGCAGCCTAAAAGACTAATCTGCCTCAAACAGGCAGGGATTCGATAGAGCTCCCCAGATAGTTCTGTCAAATGGTAATACACTCTGTTGAGACGCAACAGGCTAGATTATGGCAAAGTGTTTGTTGGTTCTGTAATATGGAAGAATGAGCAGACTAACTGGAAATTCATAGATGTAGGGTTGGAGGGGACCTGAGCAAATCATCAAGTTCAACCCTCTGCCCTGGGCAGGAATGAATACTGGGCTCATATGACCCCTACTAAGTTTAAACTCATATGACCCCAGCTAGGACATTATCAATGACTGAGCCTCTCTCCAGTTGTGTAAGCAAAGCCATTGTTTATGCAACAGCTGCAAAGCTTCAGTGAGCTATGCTAATGATAAATTGGATTGCTTGGCAAGAAAGGCTGGTAACTTTGCAGAGGGTGCATAAACTTTACAGCTAGGGACAGACATTACACATACCCTGGTTTAACTGATCAGAAACTGGTTTAAACCTGTAACAGAAAAGAGTTCAGTGCACATAAAACAGTCTGAGATGGCTGAAACTGGTTTGAGATGAACCTGGTTGATGTAGTATCAGACTTAACTGATTTGGCTCAAAATAGTTTATGCGATGTCTGTACCAGACCCCTTGTTGTTTTAAATTAAATCAGACTCCCCCAGCATCCCAGCAAGCTCTCTGAGCTGGGTAGGGCTCTCTGCTCCATAGCAGGGCTGGCCCTTCCCCTCTGTTCCTTGGCTGCAGCTTTGGCAGTCTCTGCAGGTGCCTGCCTGGCTTCTGCTCCCCACACCTGCTAAGCAGGCATTCCTCTGTCCCTCACAGACAGCTCTCAGTATTAGCTAGCAGACCACATGCTGGCTACCTCTAAGCTGTGGCACATGGGACAAAGGCAGAGTCAACAGATAGCTGGTAATATCCCTCTGATTTCTTAATGGGGTGATACACACTGAGTTAGAGGTGATAAATTGGACTGCTTGGCTCATCCACTGCCCCAAGAAGGAGGGGGGAAGATTGTTCCAGGCTGGTCCCACACCCATGCAGCCAGGCATGGTTTCACCAGCCTTCCCAGGGTCCCCCAGTCTGCCCCAGGCAGCAGCATGGCCAGTGGCTTGTTTCCACTGCTGCTGCAGGTAGGAAGGGGGAGTATTCCCCCAGGCCAAGTGCCTGCCCATACAGCTAGGCACGGGGATACAAGAGAAGCTCTATGCCTCAGGATGGGGCTAACAGATGCAGGCAAGACACAAGCTGGTGGTAAGAGGCCAAGAATTTGTTGCCTTGGTTCTGTGACAGCCTGGGAGTGGAGCCAGCTAGGCACTGGGCTGGAGCACCACAGTGTGAGCCATGCTCCAGTGGACTGTTCTGTGAAGGTAAGGTTTTGGGGGAGGTGCGAAACATCCTGGGATGCTGGGGGATTGAGGTAACTGAAGTCAGGAGTGGCTCTGGGACAGAAGTTCAATATACTAAATTTAACCTCAAACAGTTAAACCCTGTGGGGTCAGGCCAACTGTCAGGATCTCAATATTGCACTGTTAGACAGGAGGGTGTGACACAATTGCACATATACAAACACAAATCAATTGGGTACACACACACACACACACACACACACACACACACACACACACACACACACACACACACAGCCTCAGGCACATGCATACCTATCACCAATTCAAGCACACACACTATACACCCCAAAAGTTAGACAAAAATCAATTGGCCATACCTGTTCAGCCTCCAAAAGAGAAGGCTGAGGGGGGATCTTGTGGCCTGTTATAAACTAGTCAGGGGGGATCAGAAGGCATT
>NW_017728931.1:69326305-69354818 GCF_001723895.1 Crocodylus porosus | reverse complement strand
CCTGGGGGTTTTAAGAGGAGGTTAGATGAACATCTTGCTGGGGTCGTTTGACCCCAGTATTCTTTCCTGCCATGGCAGGGGGTCGGGCTAGATGATCTGCTCTGGTCCCTTCCAACCCTAGAAACTATGAAACTATACCCGCACACTCAGTACACTAATTTGTATATCATGCACAAAATGACATATATATATACACACACTCACCAGTTCACACACAAACAGGTAAGTTCCTAATTTGGATGGTATGGCATGTATGTGTGTGCTTGAGGTACCTGGGATACTTCAGGGAAGGTTAAGGTGAGAGAGAGAGAGAGAGTGAAAGTGTAGGGAGCAAAAGTTGCCAGAACCAGGATTAGAACCAGTGAACTAGAGAGAAGCTGACTGAGGATTGGGTTTACTTAAGATAAAGTGGCCCCAGGGTTGCGTGAGGTCACTGGTGCAAGGCAAAAAGCCTGGTGCCAAGGAGAAGAAAGCCAGGAAAGAGAGAGAGGCAGAAACCTGGGAGCTTGGGGTTGGAAACTGAGGCAGAGAGCTGAGATATTGGGGAGGGGGCAGATAAGTGGTGGCAAAGAGGAGACAGCCAGGAAAGAAACTGAGGCAGAAACCTGGTTGCTCAGGGGAAAATGAAAAGGCAGTGGGGATAAGACAGTGGCAAAGAAACGGGGGGGTTGGAGGCAGAGAGGAGGTCAGGACAGGTGTTAGAGGTGGCAGTGAGCCAGAAGCAGGAGAGGGAGAAATGATACAGAAGTTAGAGGGGCAAGAAGCAGGGATTGGAGCAGGGCTGGAATCATAGTAAAGCAAAACCCAACTTAGGGGTCCAAATAACAGGTTTATTCAACAGACAACACACCACACAGCCCCATGAAGTTATTGGTTCACACACACGCACGCACATGCACACACTCACAATGGCAGCAGGAGAAAGCGACTCAGTGGAAGGGTTGGAGTCGAGGTAGGGAAGAGAAGCAGAGTCCAAGTCTTTGGTTGAAGAGGTGGTGGGGGTGATGGCTACCTAACCAGGCTGGAAAGGGGTCCTTGTCCAGCAGGAGCTGTCCAGAGGGGAGTGGTCACTGGCAGGGCCTCTGGGTGGATAGGTGGTGTGGCAGGTGCTAGTCCAGATGGAGAGGGTGTCCCAAGGAGTCAGTCTTCACTAACCCTTTTTATGGAGCAGACTACCTCTGATCTCCTATGGGGAAGGCCTGCCCAGGCAAGGTCAGTCCTGTTCCAGAGGGCTCCAGGTGTTCTTACTGAGCATGTGCAGCTTGGCACAATGTTGGGTTGCCTCATCTTTTGTTTCTTGAATGCTGAGGGTGGTTCCAAGGGCTGGGTCATTGGTCCCAGTATTGGTGTTGATAGTTTGGTCATTCAGAGGGAGCTATTTTTAGACCTACTGCCATTGTCTCTCAAGCACCCTCATTCATTCCCATTCATTCAGGAATCTAATTACATAGGAGGGGTAGGTATGAGTCATGGGTTACACAACAGGCATGGGGGGAAAAGATGGAGACTTGACAAAATGGAAACTTGGCATGACTTATGCTAACTTACATATGTAGGCCTAAAACATATAGTATCAGTAAGACGATAATATAGAACAGTAAAAATCAATATAAACATAATTATACAATATAAAGAAGGAGAAAAAAAACAAAACAAATACAACTTGCTACCAAAACAAAATCCTGAAACTTACGTTATTTCTTAGCTCACTTATACTCATTTGTAGGGAATAGAGAGGGAGAGACAAAGTCAGAAATGGTTGTGGAAGGGGAGGTAATGCATTTAAAAAAAAAGAAGAAGAAAACTCTGGGTTTTCCTACAGCCTGATATTAGATCCATCCAGGTTTATGAGCAAACCACGAGGCTGCCTGGGGCTTGGACAGAAAGGGGCCCGAAAATGGTAATTTTTTATTATTATTATCATTATCTCTGGTGAAGAGGGGCCTGATACTAAAAGTTCACTTGGGGCTGCCAGGGGTATAGGTGCAGTGCTGAGTATTATCTAGAAAAATCTATCTGTGTAGTTGTCATTTTACAGTATGCAAATATGAAAACCTGAGGAGATGCATTGTTATTACTAGTCTATATCATCTTTTACAATGGTGCTGTCATTTCAGTGAGTGGTTTCATGTACCAACATAATGAACCATCATTCAGTTCTGTAAAATTCAAAACTTCTCTAAGTGTGGTTTTATTCCTGTTTGTGCTAATATGCTCTGTGGGCATAAAAAAAAATCATATAAAAAAGAATGACATTTTCTAAAACATGTAACCTTGCTATAAAACATAGTGAAATCAGATATAGACAGATACATATAGGGAAACAAAGCACCTTCTAGATAACTTTTAAAAAAGTGTTATAATTGGGGACTTTTAGCATTTTCCCAGATTTTACTTATTTTGTTGTTATACTATGAAGTGAAAATGAAGAAAAGTATTGTACGTTGTTAATATCCTGAAGTGTGGATCCAAATCTTAATTTTAAACAAATGAGTTCTGTTTTCTTGTTCTGCTGTTCCTTTCCTGTTTTAAAGAAGACTTAAATTTTGGTCTTTGGCTTGGTTCTCCATAACTACTTGGACCAGAGTTCTATTTCCCATTCCTTCCTATGGATTATACTCTCTAGAGAACAATCTCATGTGTATGCACTGCAGAGACTCCTTTTACCAAACCTTATTATGCATCACAATGGTTGTAGTTTCTTTGTGGGAGATGTAATCTGGTTAGGGAGCTAGCACAGTAAGAGAACAGGGTCTTTAGATTCCTAAACTACCACTGCAGTGGGGCAGAGCTGTAAAATAGGAAAATGCAATTTGATGCTGAACTTGAAATGGAGTCTTAGGGTCACCTTAAGAACTAAACTAAAATACTTAAATTGTGGGTTAGCAAAACCATCTGAAATATGTTTCTCAGGAGGTAAAAAAGGGTAGTGGTGGTAAGCGGGGCAATCTCAATTTCTTCTGAAGTGGAAATTTGAACTGTTGCATAGGCATAATTAAAGGAATTATTTTAGGGAGACTAAAAATATAATCTTATTTTTTCTCAAGCTCTAGATTGCCTTTTTATATCTAATTACATCGTTTTTGTCCTCATCATTTTCATTACATCTTAAAACAATGGCTTTAATCCTGCTAAGGTTTATGCAAATATGTATTCATGTGAGCAATGTCACTGAGGTGAAATTATTTATGTGATATAAGTGAAATGTAAGGATTATTTTTACTTGCAGGATCAAATCTGTATCATTTCTAGTTACTGTACCACTGTGCTGCAAAATAGTTTTAACAACACAGAATACCCTAAAATACACCAACTACAATTTACCCTCTTTAAAATGAGTGAAACTTTTTAATTTTAACCAATATGTTCACAGTGGTAACATGCAAGAATATGTCAAGTCCTCTTTGTAGATTTAATCAGGTTTTTCTTAGAAGTTTTATCTTCTTTCACCAGTGCATTATTTTTTATGAGTGTTTGATTTAGAATTCTGCTGGTGGTATCTCATTAAAATACTGATCTCACCAAACTCATTGATTTGTTTGTTTTTTTTCTTCTTTAATGTGGTATGCTAAGCTTTATCTTTTCTTTTTTTTTCTCCTTTTGAAAAGAGCCTATTTTAGACTCAGATGTGTCAGGTTTATTTTGAAGAGTATTTACTCTGCAATTAAATATCTCCAGTAAACCATTAGAAGTGCAGTATGAAGAAGAATATAGAAAAGTATTGACAATAAGAGTGATCCCATGAGTTTACATGTGACCAGCAGCTATTTTACTATAGTGGTGTGTTCCCCCATTTTAGTGCACTGCTATGGCAAAGTAGCAACTAAGACTAACCGTGTGCCATGTGCATGATGCAGAATGGGCAGTTACTGCAGGGCAATGTGTAGATGTGCCCTTTATAATCTACCTGACTCCTGCTAATCTTTCTTTACGTCATGGATGACCTCTCGCCTTTTTAAAGTTCTTTATCTTCCAGTAATAAAACTATCTTTTCTTGCCTGCCAGCTACTCCTGAGAATTCTCTCTCTTCCAGTTTCACTGCCCTGTCCTTGTCCTTGCCTTTTCCTCATATCTGAATATACACGATTTGATTAAATCTTTTCCAGAAAAATACTTCTCCATTTTGTTGTTGTTTAAAACAAGAGAGGCCTACCTTGACAGACTGATTGACCTGATCGTTATGGTACATACCATGGTTGTAATCGAGTATCAGACTTCAATGTGGGGGACTAAGGTTCCAAGTGTTCTAACACTAGGAAAGTAGTCATTATGGGGCTCCTTTGCCTTACAAAAAGTTTGAAAGGTTTATTCACCCACATTCAGAACAACAAAAATTTGTGTAATATCCATATTTCACAGCTTTAGTCTAGTCTTTAACGGACTGAAGGTAACATGAGACAAAGTCATCAGGGCATTACAATCCAGTATTCTAATAAAAGGAAGGACTGAGAAGGGAAGAATACATAGGGTGACCCCCAGTTTGTCTGGGACACTCCAAGATTCCTGTCTGCTGGTTGGTCAGAAATTCCAGGCTAGGGTGTGGCAGGGAGGTAGAGTGGCATGGTGCACAAGGCACCACTGGGTAGGCACCGCTGGTCCTGTGCTTGAATAAGGACATGCCATGTGTGGGCAGGGTGGTGCCTGCTTTAGTCCACCTGTCTTGCTCCGACACAGGAGCAGCATTGCGTGTCTTGCTGGCTGCCTGGTACACCTCTCTGATAGACTCCAACTCAGGATATTTGACCAACTGGCTGGGACCGGGCTACAGAATCCTTGAGTGTCCTTGTCAAACCAGGACATACGGTCACCCTAAGAATAGAGACTGAATTTGGGTGAGGGAAATGGGGACTGAACGTCAATTTAGGGCACTTGTAGGTAATGTCTCTTGGAAAAAAAATGAGAAATAAAGGATTGTATAAGAACTCAAAAGGAATAATGGCCAGGTAGAGGTTACACCTGAAGGCCATGTGTTGGCACCAAGAGATTTAGGACTCTGAAAATTGGGGAAGAATCATAGAAAAAGTGGAAATATGGGAACATCACTAAATATCAGTCTAAAGGAGTAGCACAAGAATGTAGCAATGAAATCAGAGGTTAAAATGCAAAATGAGTTACAACTAGAAAGGCATATAAAAGAAAAGGACCTATAATTACAGTAATGGATATAAAGAGCAAATGACAAATAAATAAAAGGCTGAAACATCCAGTACCACTTTCACTTCATCTTCATACACAAAAAGGCTAACTTTGATCAAATGGTTAAAACACACTAATTTTTACATAAGCTGTAAAAGAGAAGGTGAGAATGTACTACATCTGTAAAGCATGTAAATGACAAAATATGGAAAGAGTAAGCATTCCAGAGGACAAGATGAAAATTTAGAATGATTTAGCTTGTTATCTAATATTATTCCCAGACTGATTTTATTAAGCTGGGGAAGTGCTTTGATAGCAAGAAAGTGAAGGCCAATGAAGGTAAGGATGTAGCACGTACAAAATGGGAATAACTGGCTTGGATGACAGTATTACAGAAAACAGTCTGCGATTTTGTGGTCATTGCAAAAAGGAAAATATCATTCATGGATGATATTTCACAGAAGTATTGTAACACAAGTTAAATGCTTGTTCCACTCTATCGAGTGTCGGTGTCATCTCAGATGTCATACCCAGTTGGGGGCATGATTCTAAAAACCAACAAAAAAAGATACATTGGAGCGAGTCTAGAGCACAGTAACAAGGCTTATAAATGTATAGAACATGCTATGAGAAAAGGGTAAAGGAACTAGGTTTCTTTCTCCTAGAAAAGGAAATAAGGAGGTAGTACATGACTTTTCTAGTATATAAAATAGTTCTTAGAATGGTGGTAAGTGGTTCTCTGTGTTCAGAGGGAGTTGGGTAAAGTGGTTGGCTTAATGTACTAGAAAAAAAGTTATGAGTTAGATATTAAGGAAACATCTTACAATAAGGGTGGCTATGAAATTTCTATTACTGGAGGTTTTTAAAGTGATAGTAATCTGGTATATTTGGTCCTCCCTTGCTGCAACTCTACAATACACATTAGTGGAGGACACAGATCCCTAAAGTTATGTTGCAGAATCTATCTTTACTTACTGAAACGGACAACCTTATGTTGAAAATTGGTATACAACAATGGGAGCTGTTTGGCTCTTAGCACTTTGGGAAATCAGACCATGTATTTAGGCATTTAAATATAGCTTTTAGAAACTAATTTTGGGAAGCCAAATTAAACTGGGTTGTACCTATAAGTGAATTGAAGAAGATAATTAAAGGGTCCTACACTACAGGGAGCGTAAGCACTTCCTTTTTCAAGAAATAATTACTAGCATAAGGTACCAAAAATTGATCTTAAAATTCCTCAAGAGTGGGAACAGCTAGGAAACTAAACTTTTTCTAGCATCTAAAACAATAGTATTATAGTAAATGCTTTTCACTGTTGAAAGGAAGTGACAGAAACCAGATGCATTAAGATAAAGAAGTAAATTTGTGCTGAGTTCACAGTAAAGGTCACTTGTACAATAATATAGTATGGGAGAGCCAGAGACAGGTCAAGAGGAAAAGGGAACTAGTAGTATCCAGAAATGAAACACAAAACTGTGTTTGAAGGAAAAAAAAAAAAGCGGGAGGGGTGGGTACTCCAGTAGTCTTACAAAGTCTTCCAAAGGAATATTCAACTCTCATTAATCTGAAAATGGTCAAGGGTTCCAGTAATTTCACTGCAAGTGAAAACTCCATGTTCTCTGACAATGAACTACAGTGGCAAACTCTAAAATAACTTAATTCTTCCCCCACCATCTTTTCTAAGGGATTATATTGCAACCCATAGGAACCGGTGTTATAATTAAATAAAACAAATACGGAATATGCACTGTTTTTAATAGTTCCCCCAGTTCCAACAGTCAACCCACTAATGTCAATTGGCCTTATTCTTTCTATCCTTACATCAGTGTAACCACAATGGGACTAACTTGTCGATTTTTAGTGGAGTTACTTCTAACTTAAACTCATTTCTCTTCTCCTGTTGCTGAAATATCATAACTTTCACTAATGTGAAGACAGTATAAAATGGTAGAACCAGTCTCTTATTGATCCTATCAAAGTTCTACAAGCTAAACTTGTGCAAGATTGTTATTCCTCAGAGTGCAAACTTTCTTCTATATCGTTTGGTAGTACTATTCCTTTTCATTAATAAGAACATTATTTGCTTCTCTTTCCCACACTAATCTGAAACATGTTTGTCAGTATCTAAATTCAGTCAAGAAAAAAGGTGGAGAGTCAGATAATTTCTTCCTTTAGTTGTAATAGGAGTTTAAGGGCACCAACTTGGAAATCACAGATGCATCCAGATGTGTGAATGTTTGGTTCCCCAGGGAACACCTGTGCCACATATGCTCTGCTGCACAGCAAGATACCCTAGGTGCGGTAGGGGAGACTGGGGCCAGCACTGGGCTGGCCTCAGTGGTCTTACCTGGGATCCTGGGGGGCCTCCTGGGGCTGAAGGCATGGTACAGAGCCTGGCTGACAGTGGAGCATAGCTCTGGGTGGGCTACCTCTACTTTTCAACAGCGTGCACTTGTTGAGCTTGCATTGCTTCTCCCCCCCCCGCCCAACCATTTATTTTTTTTGACCCCTGGATATCCAAGGGTCAGAAACACCTGCAGAAAAAAAACCTGGCACAGCGCACACTTGGGCAGCATGTCCTTGCAGTGCAAAGAACAGCGGACTGTGTGGTATCCGGCTCTGCAAACATGTTAGCAGTGCTACATACCACACAACCGTGCTCATCTGGACACACCCCACTTGACTATGTACCTAAGCATATCTTACATTGGAAGGGTCTTACCTTAAACAGCACATAAGTTCTATCAAAGTCAGTTTCACACTTAACTTTACTAAATTCATGTGTAAATTATTTCCTACCCAGAGAAGTTTTAATGAACTGGACCAGGGTGAATAAGTGGGTTGAATTTTCAACAACAGAATAATCAATGTCCCTTAATCTAGGTGATTGGTCATTTTAAATTACAGAAATTACTTAAGAAGTTTTTCTTATATTCCTGCCTGGATTTGGTTTGAGGAATTATTTGAAATAACATGTTGGTAATACCAGAGAGAACTTGGGTTTATATAGTTTCTATCAGAATTTTTTCCCAAAGTTTTTTTTTTCAAATATTAAAATCAAATCTCACAGGTCTCATCCAGGGAAACCTCCTAAAGTCACAGTTACAGTATTTGGCTCATTAAAAACAACAAAACAAAAAAAACCCTAATAACTCTCCTCAAAAAAAATGTTATTCTTAATCTTAATTTTAGAGAGGGGAGAAATTGAGAGTGACATAAGAAATCAAAATTTCAGTCTCAGTTCTTTTGTCTGATCTCCCAGCTCCTAAACTATGTTCTACTTGTGCCTGCAATTCCTACAAAAAACCTTTTTATTTCTTAAGTTTTCTGAGCACTAGTATCCAGAATGCAATTAGTTCAGCTTTCCTTTTTCCTCTGCTTACTCTATACTTCCATCTGTTGGATGGATGTAAAAACTACATTTCTCCTTTTTCTATTACCAAAAAGGATGGACATCAACTTCAAGTTCAGAAAAATATATCTTGTCTACCTGCTTTCTGCTCTTTTAGAATGATGGAAACCTTAGAACAAACATACTAGATTCCACTTGGTTGTTACCTATACTTACAATTACGTATGCCTGATTTTTGAAATTTGTTTGAAGACAAACTAAAGACAGTTGGGTTTGAGAGAGATTCAGTAGTTGTGTGAATTTAATCTTTGCAACATGTAAGCATTATTTAGTTGTTTCTTCAATTTAACACTTCATAGAATCGAATAATTTTCATGAAATTTCAAAAGTTCCAGTAAGTTTTTGTGTGACCAATCCTTTGTTAACTTGTGTTTGGCAGAAGCTCAAGAAAGGAAGAAGAGGGAGAAGGGGAAATGAGAGGTTTTTGAGACACTAGTTTGGGTTTTCTTTGTAGCTGAATTGTCTAAAAGAATAAGGATGGGACCAGTCTCCTGTGTACCAGTCTTCCCAACTATTGCTGCTGACTGACTTTAATTTCCAATTGTAGTGGTATTCAAACATCACCAGTATTTAGCTAGGCCTCAAAGCACCATTTGGAATCAATAAATGAACACTAATAGCAGGTAACTGCTGATCATTCTGGATCTTGGGGTATGTGAAAGGTCACAAGGGCCTTCAACGTGTATGCCTACACAAAAGTAGAGAGAAGTGGACGCTGACCAGACCTTCCATCCCTCCCTTTAGATTTTTGCCCTGTGGGGTCAGGCCAACTCTCAGGATCTCAATATTGCGCTGTTAGACAGGAGGATGTGACACAATTGCACATATACAAACACACAAATCAATTGGGTGCACGCACACACACACACACACACACACACACACACACACACACACACACACTACCAGCTCAGGCTCAAGCACAAAAACATCCAAACCAGCCTAGGCACATGCATACCTACCACCAATTCAAGCACGTACACACTAAAAATCAGACAAATATCAATATCCACACACTCAGTACACATATACAGATCAGTAATTCATGTATCGTGCACAGAATTTTATATACACACACACCCCCGGTAAATTCCTAACTTGGATGATATGACATGTATGTGTGTGCTTGGGGTACATGGGATACTTGGGGGAAAGTTGCCAGAACCAGGATTAGAACCGGTGGACTAGAGAGAAGCTGACTGAGGAACTGAGGCTTGGGTTTACTTAAGATAAAGTGGCCCCAGGCTTACTCAAGGGCACTGATGCATGGGAGGGGGGGAAAAAAAAAGAAGCCTGGTGGCAAGGAGGAGACAGCCAGGAAAGAGAGAAGCAAAAACCTGGGAGCTTGGGGTTGGAAACTGAGGCAGATGGCTGAGATATTGGGAAGGAGGCAGATAAGTGATGGCAAGAAGGAGACAGCCAGGAAAGAAACTGAGGCAGACACCTGGTTGCTCAGGGGGAAAGGCAGTGGAGATAAGACAGTGGCAAAGAAACAGGGGGTTTGGAGGCAGAGAGGAGCTCAGGACAGGTGTTGGAGGTGGAAGTGAGCCAGAAGCAGGAGAGGGAGAAATGAAGCTAGAGGGGCGAGGAGCAGAGATTGGGACAGGGCTGAACCATAGCAAAGCAAAACCTAACTCAGGGGTCCAAATAACAGGTTTATTAAACAGACAACAAGCCACACAGCCCCATGAAGTTATTGGCACGCACGCACGCAGCAGGAGAAAGAGACTCAGTGGAAGGGTTGGAGTTGAGGTAGAGAAGAGAAGCAAAGTCCAAGTCCTTGGTTGAAGAGAGGGTGTGGGTGACAGCTCCCTATCCGGGCTGGAAAGGGGTCCTTGTCCAGTAGGTGTTGTCCAGAGGGGAGTCACTGGTGTGGCCTCTGGGTGGATAGGTGGTGTGGCATGGTGCCAGTCCAGATGGAGAGGAAGTCCCAAGGAGTCAGTCTTCACTACCCCTTTTATGGGGCAGACTACTTCTGATCTCCTATGGGGAAGGCCTGCCCAGGCAAGGTCAGTCCTGCTCCAGAGGGCTCCAGGTATTCTTAATGAGCATGTACAGCCTGGCACAATAGTGGGTTGCCTCATCTTTTGTTTCCTGAATGCTGAGGGTGGTTCCAAGGGCTGGGTCGTTGGTCCTGGTATTGGTGCTGATGATTTGGTCATTCAGAGGGAGCTATTTTTAGGCTAATGGTGGGGGGGGGGACTTCTTTGAGAGACTGCCATTGTCTCTCAAGCACCCTCATTCATCCCCATTCATTCAGGAACCAAGTTACATAGTTGTGAGTCATTGGTTACACAATTTGGCCTGGGGACAGAATGGAGACTTAAGAAACAAAATGGGAACTTGACATGACTTATGCAACCTTTACATATGTAGACCTAAATCATATATTATTAGGAAAACAGTAATATAGAACAGTAAAAATCAATATAAACATAATCATTAAACAATATAAAGGAGAAAAAACAAAACAAATACAACTTGCTACCAAAATAAAATGCTGAATCTTATCCTATGTCTTAGCTCACTTATCTATAGGGAATAGAGAGGGAGAAACAAAGTCAGAAATGGTTGGGGAAGGGGAGGGAATGCACATGTGTTGTTGTTGTTGTTGTTCTTTGTTTTGGTTTTTTTTTTTTAAAGAAAGAAAAACTAGGGGTTTTGCTACAATATCTTTGAGACAGTATCCAAAGGCCAGACCAAGTCTAGATGTTCAGTGCCTTGATGGCTCTATTTACATGGACATCTGGGAATTGAACTCAGGTCTTCTATGTTGCAGACAAGAACTCTACTTAGAAGAACATAAACTGCCCTAGATTCTTCTATAAGCTTGAACTGCCAACTCGGATTTTAAATTGTGATATCTTGTCTTCGCTGCTATTTTCACTGGGATTAGGTAACTGGGATTAGCCAACCAGAATCAAGTTGTGCAGAATATTGTGCCACCTCTGCACGTCTGGCTGATTTTGCTAAAGGAACCATATAGTTCAGTGCCTAAATGATGATTCTTCATTCTGAAGTAGCCACTGCCTAGCCTAAATTGTTAAATATTACACTATTTATGCCACTGTTATACAAAGTGTATTTCCTTCCCCTTAACTGGGAATGTTCCGAGTCATTTTTCTTATTTCCCCCCCATTAGACTGAGTTCAAGTATTAGTGATTGCAATTAGCAAAAAGATTTGTACATAATAATGCAGACTTATTATTGACCAGAGACAAACTGATAGTTACTACAGTGACCAGATTCTGACAGATTTCTGTTACCAATACAAAAATTATTTTTTCAAGATTCTTGTATCGCACACTTCTTATACAGCAGCCAATGGTAGAGATTTTGGTAAGACCAAAACATGCTACAAAAAAATTAATCTGTATTTGTGTGTGTTCTATTTGTTATATATGCATATGTTTTATATATACTGTGTATGTATAACTCTATTTGTTTTCAGGACACAGAAAAACTAATCATTAAATGAAAAGCTATGCAAGAGCAAAAGTCATTTACTAATTTTTTAATGTTATTGGCGTGTGTGTATGGAAAACAAGTTAAGGCAGGAAAAGTGTTGAGAGACAAACTTTCTAATCTAAAACATGAGAGTAAACACTTAAGACCAAGTTTCAGAAGGGTGGGGCTGGAACCTATCCTTTGAAAATCTCTTCATTCTGCAAGTATTTAAACAAACAGCTGTTCCACTAAATACAGTGGAGGTGCATGAGGTCTGAATTACCTCCAAGTGAGTCCAAATGAATTACCTCCAAAATTCCAAGTGAGTCCTTAAGACATAGGAGAAATGAACTCAACCAGAACTTGATGCAGTTTGCTTTAAGGGTAGGGTATTTTTACTGAGATTTGGTTACAACCCTCCACATACACAACATGACAGGCACTGTTGGATTTCTGGCACTATACTTTAAAAGAACTTTTCTCATCCTTGTCATTTAAGTACTCTGGAACTCAAGAAGGATTGTAGTAGAAACACTTGGAAGCCAAAAGAACAAATCTCCTTGTTTACAGTGCTTAAAGAGAGAAACCCTTGTTTTGTATGTCCACCCTATCACCCTTCCACTGATGACATTTCTTGTACTTCTGAGAGCTATTTCCTGCACATGGAAATAATTGGCAGGCTCACCATTCTCTTTGTGTTGGTCCTTCTGATCTCCTTGACATCCAGCAGCCTGGGATAAATGATGAAAGAGGAAAAAAGGAACACCCAGGCAGATCTCAGCTGCTGAAGAGTTCATTCAGTTGCTGTAGCAGCTTTATGGGAATGATACACAGGATAGCTGTTATGCTGACTCCTTGTATAGAGCCTGATATCTGCTTCCTCTGTCCAAGGATAACTGTGTCATTGTGTTATTTTGTCTGCTTTATTCTGTGAAAATGTGGGTGCGTCTTGAACCTCCCCTCTTCCTGATTCTCTTCATCTTTTTTGAAGGGGTTTGTTGGAATGTTTAATGGAATACTTATTCCCTCCCTTTTGGTTTGCTAGTATCTTTTTATATTAGATTTTTATTATTTATTGCTTCTCAAAATTTATGTTTAAAGGGTTAGTCAGGAACAGTATAAGCGAAACGGCTATATTGGTCCCATTTTAAGCTTAGTGTTTCTTTACAAGTTTCTTAAATTCTCTAAGAATCTTGGGTCTGCTTTATAAGCAAAATAACAAGTGGGGACTAAGAGCTGCTTGCATAAATCCAGTGTATCTAGGAACTGCAACAGGTTGTATATGAATATTTGTGAGTCCCTTATTTTTACCTTGTCATACACAGTGTTTAAAAGTTTAGGCTGTTGGTAGTCGAAAAGTATGTTTCTGAGCTTTTAAGCCACAAAATGGCTTTCCTACCTTGCATATACAAAGCTGATAAATTTTAATCCTGTGAAATCAACCAACCTCTCAATAATTTGGGGGGTTTTGTTTTGTTTTTCTCTTCGTGTTCCTTTGGAGAATATTATGCCATTTCTATTTGCTTTTATCCTGGTGTCCTGTCTGGTGTGTGTTTTATGTATGTATAATGTATTTTATTTAGAGAAAAGCTTATTAAACTTTTCCAGAGGGGGAGAATGCATAAAAAGGACCCTCCTGAATTCTGCATTCCAGCCACATCCAGAAGACACCAGTTGGCCATACCTCTATTATTCTTACTTAGGTTCTTTATTGTTGTAATTTTAGATATGTTATTACTTTACTTTTACCATTGTAATGTCTTTCCAAAAATTATACAGTATTTCTTTCATTAATCTCCAATCTCTCTTTGGGGTGCTCTCTGTTGGTGTTGGCTTAACATAGGAAAAGGCATTGCAACCAAATAGCAGTGAAGATGCTTAAAACAGTCAAGGAAAAAATTTTTCAAGGCCTAAGTGCAGAAAGTTATTCATAATCTTTCAGCACCTGACATATGGCACAAGCACCTGCAAATGATCAAGGTTTAAATGGTGATGCACTGTTAATTATTATAAGACAGAGGCTTTCCAGTTCATAAATTCCTTCAAGCCTTATATTTTTCAAGCAGCAGTTCTCATTCCCTGGCTTGTTTAGGAACTGGCTCAGGCGCTTATTGAGCTGTTGGCTGCAGAACTGCTTCTGGGACCATCTTGGGGCCAGGTTGTTGTGAGGTTGGCTGGGTTTCCTTGTATCATTCAGAATGATTTTTTTTTTTTTGTCTTTTTAGCTCAGATGAGTATCTAAGGAGTTTTTATATAGTTTTATACATGTAAATAAGACTCCATGCTATTGAGATGGTGTCCAGATTCATGTATAAATGTGACTTTTCCTCATCTCTCAGTGTATTCATAATGCAAGAATATAGTATTTTGTTTCCCTCAAACAAAGTATTTGGTGACTTTGGGTTAAAACTCTTGATTTAACATATGCTGATGTTGTATTTCTTCATGTTTTAATAGATCTACTGTGAAGCTTTCCAACACGTTTCTAAAAATAATGTTGTGTTACAGGCAACCTGTTCTGTTTTATCATGAGGATGGTTTAAAAGAGATGCCAGGCTAACAAAGAGCTCTACCAATAACTGGCAGGTTTTACAGACAAACGGGTACTTTTTCAATTTTTCTACCTACTGTATTAGTTATCCCAATATAATTAGACTATTTGCATTCATTGCATCCCGATTCCTAAAATTATAGAAAAACCAGGATTGGAAGGGAAGATTGGAGGTCATCTAGTGCAACCCTCTTCTTGAGGCAGCCTCATCCCTATCCAAACCATGACATAAGAATCCTTTTCTAACCTATTACTAAAACTATAAAGTCAACCCTGTCACACTTACAAGTGTGCACCCTACTCTGTCAGGTAAAGCAGGGGAATAATGGCAATAAGTGTCCTGCTGTTGCAAAAGGAATCAAAACTTGTGGAAGAGGTGATATGTTTTATTAGACCAGCTAGACATTTGCAAACAAGATATTGTATTTATCTGCAAGAAGAGTGGAAAGATGGAAAGCTCTTCTGGGCAGGAGTTTCTTTTGTGGTGAGGTATCTGTGTTCCTGTGCTCTGTGAGATGCAAATTCATGTGCATCTGTGAAATATGAAACATCATAACCTGAAGGAAATATGCTTCTACAGCCAGCTTGCCATGAGACAACTTCAAAGTAAAAAGACTATTTCAGCTTTTCTCTATGTCTAACGTGGACAAAATCCAACTATTCCAAACAGGAGACTTTACCACACCTTCAGGAAAGCCTGTGAAATATGAATTTTCATTTCTACCTAGGAGAACTTTTATAATCTTTGCTGTCTCCTATGCCTGATGAAGCGTGTGCGTGCCTGAAAGCTTGCAGATAAATGCAATGTTTTGTTTGCAAATATCTAGTTGGTCTAATAAAAGATACCACCTCTTCAACAAGTTTTTGATTCCTTTTGCCTCTAGACCAATATGGCTACATCCTGGATCTATACAACAGGAGTGGAGGGAAGTTCCTTTCCAGCCCCATGTGCAAACCAATGAATCCCAGAAGCATGGGAAATAGCCATAGCCTATTCTAGACCCAGGTAGTCTTAGATTATCCCTGATCAATGTTTATCCAATGAACACTTCCAATGATGGAGATTCCACAACTTCCCCAGGCAATCTGTTCCACTGCCTCGCTGTTCCCACAGTGCAGAAGTTTTTTCTGATATCCAGTGAAGACGTACTTGGTTACAAATTCAAGCCATTGGTCCATATCCTGCTCTCCAAAGCATGGGAGAAAAAGGGTATTTTCCCCTCTTTATGGTGCTCCTCAGATATGTGAAGATTGCTATTGTGTTCCCTCTTAATCACCTTTCCCACAAGCTGAGCATGCCTATTTCAACCAAACCTCATTCCAAGCCCCTTATCATTTTTCTTGCCTGTCTCTGGACCAGCTTTAACTTTGCCTTGTCCCCTAAAAAATGTGGAGCCCAGAACCACACACAGTACTTTAGATGAGACCTAACCAGTGCCAAGAGGCACTATCACCTCCTCTGTCTTGCATTTAATGCTCCCAAAATCACTTTTACCTTATGTGCACCTGTGTCACACTTCAGGCTCATATTGGGTTTCTAATTTTAGAGTTGTTATTTATGAAGTCTAACTGTTGCTGTTTACTGTGCTGTTTACTCATGACTTCAAGGCAGACCTTAAATGAGGTAAGCATGTTGCATATGTATTACTGATTCCAAATACAATGTGGTCCCTATTCAGCAATTTTGACTCTGCACCTTTTTATTAAGAAATATCAATTTGTTTAATATATTAACTATGAAGTTGCAGGATTAGATTGTTCTGCCAATACAAATGTGTACTGATTATGTTAATAGATAAGAAACCATAATATTCACCTATACATTAGTGGGAGGACAATCTCTTTTATTCTGGGCTGAATCCTGTCACAAGTGAATATTGTTTGGATGAAAATTACTTTCAATAGAGATCAGAATGAATCTGGCCTTTGCTACCTTGAGGAGATGATATGAGAGTGGTGCTCTGTATAGCAAGCATTTCTCTAACAGTGTAACTTGTCCAGCAATGTGCTCTTGGGCATTACACTGAATTAGTTGAATCTAAGTTGTAAGTGAGTTAAAGGGAAGAGCTAAGGGAGAAACGGTTCCTCTTATAGAAAGTTGGTGTCATCATTAATTATTGTATTGGGGTCTAGAAAATATATGATTCAACATGCATTTGATTATAATAAGGAGGAGTAAATATTGAGTTCATACTGAACAACTGGCACCACTTAAGAGGTTGTAGTGTAATAATTTTCAAGCTTCCTTTTTCGTTTGGTATATACTGTTTACAAAGGGTGGTGTTACAGGTTACTCTTAAGCTCTCTCTTAAAGGCACTTAAAACAGGAGCATGCACCTGTTAACTTTAAAATGTTTAGAGGATACTTTATGCCAATTTGAGGGAGGGTTATCTTTGATCCGTTTTTATCCAAGTTGTTCCAGGGTATTGTTAGTCTCCTCCAAGAAGATAAAATAGTCTACTTTCATTCTTCCAGTATGCCAGGATGTACCATTTCCCAGCCCTTCCCACTCCTTTCCTCCAGGGGCAAACTTTCAACCCTCTTAAACTCTACTTACTGAGGAGGTAGTGTTGGCCCCAAGCCAGCACCTTCTTCCCCACTGGGGGTGTGATCCCTGCACACCCCAGCTACTCTGGTCCCAATAAGCAGACTAGTTGCTGTTTCCTCTGGCATGTGGTACAAACAGTAACAGCAATCCTACTACTACCTCTGAAGAGATTAAGCCAGAGAATGGAAAGCACCAGACAGGCTGCAAGCTGTAGACTAGACCCATGCTGAGGAGTGCTGGGACCCCGAGGCTTCAGGCCTGAGTTTGACCTTTGTGCTTAGCTCAAGCTGCATGCTGAGCCTGAACTGTGGTCGAGACTTGCACTCAGTGAAAGAAACAGATGGAAAAATACTGTCCCTGATTTTAAATGAATCAGGAAGTAGGCTAACTAAATTGAATCAATATCACCTGGGCAAGAAAGAAAAAGTCAGAGCAAAATCTACCCCAATATAAGAATGAAAAGATGACCTTAGAATAGAAAATTCCAGTTAAAGGCAACCATATTTGGCAAAAAGAAGCAAGATTATTAATATGCATTAGGAGGAAGGCTTAAGTTAGCTTGTATTTCATAATAAATCAAATTATCTGGTACATAAAGAGAGGTGAGAGAGTGTACCTTTCGGAACGCTCCTGAAGACAGCCTGAAGAAGTCCTGTCACCGATCCAAGATCCTGTCTCAGCATCAGGTGTGGGAACTAGGAGCCCCAAACAAGATTTCACGGCCTGATCAACCAGTGAACATTACAGAGTGGTGAGCATCTGCTTTGACTAGCTACAGGCCTGAACTTTTAAATTTGTTAATGCTGCTTCAATTTTAATTAGAATTAGAATTGTTAGGGTTCAATAAACTTGCTTTTAGTCTAGGACAACAGTGTCTTAGTCTCCTTGCCTGATGGAAGACCCATTATAATGTCATAGGGATGCAACAGGAGCATGCATGTAGTGAACCTGCTGGGCCTCAGTTCTGCCTCATATGAGTGCTCAGTCAAATCTCAACCTGCTGTGGTATGCATGCAGACAGCCTGCTGGGTCTGAGCTCTGCTCTAGTGTGAGTACTAACCCAACATCTCCCTCACTGGACCCAATCCTAATTTGGTGAAACACCTTTTTAAAAATCTTTTTTTTTTATTTTTTTTTTCACTCCTTTCTCTTTACCTCTCCCCTCATCTGTTCCCTTCAAGCAAATTTTTCCCAAGACTTTTCCTCCCATCTGTGGCTTCAGTTGGATCCTCTGGCACCTGCTGGCTGCAGCATGAGGGAAGCCACAGCCCACACTGAGGTTTCTCCACCTCCTAGCTACATGCCAACCTCTCCCCTCCTCTCCTACCCCACAGTGAGTGATGAAGTCCTGACTCCTGTTCAAACCCCTGCTTGCCCTCTAATGGCAAGTCAGTTGTGCAGGTCTGGGATAGCATTAAGCCTTAACCTATGACTGCTGCAAAACTCATCTAACTTGGTGATAGCATAACAATTCTAGAGATTTTAATATTTTAAAGACAACCTGTAACAGAACCCAAAGTCTTGTTTGAAATATCTTATTTTCCTGATTATTTGGCCTGTAGCTGTTTATGGGAATAGCTATCCCATATATTTTTCCCATAAGTGTTAGCATTCAGTTTTTCCCCCTCTTGTAGTATTTGAGCATCTCACAATTTTCAGTAGATCTTTTTTCCAACACTCCTGTGAAGTAGGAAAGTACTGTTACTTATTAGAAGGGGGAGAGGAGTATCAAGCTACAAATAATTTGCCCAAGATCAGTTATAGCTGTCACAGCACAAGGAATTGAATGTTGCTCTTCCAAGTCCTGGGCACATACCAAATGACTGGGCTGCCCTTTCTCTAAAGAGGAATATTAAGTAGGTAAGAGAACAATACTCAGAAATCCCACAGGTTAAATTTGGTTCACCTAATCAATTTTTCTAAGCAGGAACTATTTAGAAACAATATACAAATTGCACAGGGGGAGGTGGGCAGAAAAATGCTTTGCTAAGAAAAATTCAACAACGCTTATTCCCAGCTGAGATACTGAACAAAGCTGAAATGATAAAGATACCACCTGACTGGAGCAGATATGCCTACCAGTGAAAAGCATGTTGGACTGAAATGGATTCATATTTTTTATATCTCACTTATCCTGAATTAACACAGAAAGGAAAGATGTCATATGGCTGCTGACATTAGCAGGTGGTTGATTCCCTAAGGAGCTCCTCAGCTACTCTTCCCAACTCAAACAGTCTTTAAACCAGAAACAAATAGGCCAATAATTAAACAAAACCCCAAACTCTGATGCTCTATCATGGGCACTCAGAAGGGAACCCCTTGCCTCTGGCCCCCAGTACAGCAATATGACTCTTTGCTGGTCTTTTCATAGCTGACTCTTTCCATCAAAGCTATTCCCTCACAGTCCCTTTTCTGCCCTTCTTTCTGGGTTTAAGCTCCCAGTGATTTCTCAGAATCTTCCCCACAGTTGCAGCTACCCAACAGGGCTGGTTGTCCCCTCTTAAGGGAACAGACCACCCATTTACAGCAACATACTAAATGTAGAGTAAATAAGAAAGGATCCTTTATCTGTACATATCTAACATTCAGAAGCCTAGCATGATTAACAATCAACAGTTTTACAGTTGATATTTTTCTAAGTATGTGCATTTGAATGAGCCTTTGATCACAAAAAAACCACCTTAAAAATGTCTCATGGTGGAAATATTTATATTTACAGTCTTTTACTTTGACAAAAGGAATTTAATTAAATCACCAAATTAGGCAATTATTAAGCACTTCACTGGAAACAGTATCTTGGCAATGGATAGAAAGATGCTTTAAAGGACAGTTTCTCTGCTTATGACACTAATTGCTTCCTGTTTTGGCTGGCTGTCCTAGAGTTATCTTCCAAATTATGTAGCAATGAGATTACTCTGCTGCATTTGCAAATCCGTGCACTTATCTTGTAGCACCCTCTCCTTCTTTTAAAAACTGTGTGAAATTAGATGTCAGGCAAATTTTTTAAGGAATCTTGGAACCACTATAAAAAATTAAGGATTTTAGTCTCAAACTGTTTTCTATTTTGTTTGCTGGGGCTGGGGGGGGCATTGTGGTGGTGGTGGTGGTGGTGGTGGTTGTTGCTTTCTTGATAGATGCTTTTATTTAGGTGCTTTTACACAAACTTTCTTTTCAGCAAAATCTGTTTGCTTTCTAGATTCAAATAAACAACAGATTAAGTCATCTTTAAAGGAAAATATTATCTTTGGTATTTAAAAGAGATTCAAAGTATAACCTCAATAAATATATGGATAATACAGGGTGCACAGCAGGAAAGGGCTGGATCCTGGGAAAGCACAATCCCAGTGCTCATCTTGATACCAGCAGGGGTCGTGAGCCCTGCTGAGGCCATGAAGCCTGCCAGCGGTCGAGGAGATAGGTGCAGAAGGGTTCTAGGGCCCTTCACCTGTAGCTGCTGACAGGCAAAACTCATGACATGGGTGCTTGTGCAACTGACTGTCTCTGTCTTGGAGGGGGGAAATCACTGCAGGCCTGGCTGCAGCGGGCAAAGCATCCAAAGTTTCTCTGGATCCAAAGCGCAGTTCAAAGCCTCACACAACACTACCTGGCACTGTGCATGCACCTGCTGCCAGCAACAAACCAGGTAGGGGCTTTGCAGACCTCAGTGCAGCAGCTTGCAGCCTCTTGGCCACCTGCCACAGTTGGCTTGGGTTCTGGTAGACCCCTGCCACACATTGTGGAGCTCACAGCAGGGGGCAGGGAGGCTGCAAACAGCTGCACCAAGGGCTACGGCCTGGCTCATTGCTTGCAGCAGAAGCATGCGTGAAGGAGGGGCCAGGGTTGCCTCCCCTGGCCCTTTCCCTGATGTGTGTCCTGAGGTGCCCATGCATCCACCACTGGCAATGGACCTGGGCTGGGGCTCCAGATTCTGGTGCACTGGTTGCAGCCTCCCACCAGCCTGCCACATTGAGCTGGGCAACTGCTCTGAACAACTGCAGCCTGTCAAAAAACCCAATCAGCTTACAGGAAGGCTTGCAGCCTCCCAACTGGTGAGCATCCTGGGCTCCATGGCTAGTGGCAGGTGCCTGGAGCCCAGGCTGGTTCTAGCATGCTGAACAAAATGTCCTCATATACCTCATATACCATGGTCTGGCACATGTGCTGGGGGTTGCTGACCCCTGAGCTAGATTTTTCTCAGTGGTGGGAGATGACAGAACACAGAGCAATGATCTGAAGTTTCAGCAAGCTAAGTTTAGGTTAGACATTAGGGAAAGCTCTCTTCAGGAGGGTTGTTTCATAGTTTGTAGGGTTGGAAGGGACCTGAGCAGATCAAGTCTGACCCCCTGCCTTGGCAGGAAAAAGTACTGGGGTCAAACGATGCCAGCAAGGTGTTCATCTAGCCTCCTCTTAAAGACCCCCCAGGGTAGGAGCCAGCACCACTTCACTTGGAAGTTGCCCTGGCAGTGAAGTAGTGTCTTCTAATGTCTAGATTGAATCTACCCTCTGCCAGCTTGTGACCATTATTTCTAGGTAAGACTAATGGGCCTATAGTTTCCTGGGTCATCCTTGCTCCCTTTTTTGAAAATGGGAACCACATTAGTCCTTTTCCAGTCCTCTGGCACATCACCAGAGCACCATGAGTGCTCATAAAGCCATGCCAGAGGTCCCGCAATAATCTCTGCTAGTTCCCTCAGCATTCTGGGGTGGAGGTCATCAGGACCTGCTGATCTTAAATATGTCCAGTCCCTCCAGAAGTTCCCTGGCTAGGTCCTTGCTGACCCTAGGCCTGGGTGTGCCTCCCACAGGGCCTACAGGGGTCCTAGTGGAGGGGATGACCAAGTCCCTACTCAGAAAAATGGAGGCAAAGAAATTGTTAAAAAGCTTAGCTTTGCTGTCTGGTGTGATGGCCAGATTTCCTAGTGTGTTCAGCAGAAGGCCCATATTACCTGGTACCTTCTTTTTACCCCTACATCCCAGTTCCATCTCTGCCTTGGCCATCCTGACCACCCCCCTACAGTCGCAAACAATGGAAGTATAGTCCTCTCTGGTGATGGCCCCTCCCTTCGAATGGGTGTACACCTCCTTTTTAGCTTGGAGACATTTCCAGATGCTTTTGGTGAGCCATGGGGGCCTTTTGTGCCCTCTTGCCCGCTTTGATCCATGTAGGGATTACCTCCCTTTGGGCTTGGAGGATCATCTCCTTAGGGAATGACCACTCTTCTTGGACACCCAACTCCCCCAGCTCTCTGGGACTTCAGTGTCTCCTCCACTAATCTCTTTACCTCATTGAAATCTGCCCTCCTGAAGTCCAGGACTGCTGTCTTGCTGCAGGCCTTTGCCACCCTGTGCTGCATGGTGAATTCCAGCAGGTGATGATCACTGTTGCCCAGGTGGTTGAGTACTCGCAGTCCCCCCCCCCAGCTTGTTCCCCATGGCTAAGACCAGATCTAACAAGGCGTCTCCCCTGGTGGGGCTGTGCACCTCCTGGGATAGATGGAGTTCCTGTATCTCAATTAGGAACCTACGTGAGTGGTCAGACCTGGCTGACTGCTCCTCTCAGCAGATTTCTGGAAAGTTTAGGTCACCCATGATGACCACATCCTTTTGACCTAACTGCCTTCATGAGCTGACTTAAGAACCCCTTGTCTAGCTCTTCTCCTTGATTGCATGGTCTGTAGTAGACCCCCACCATTAGGTCCCTTTCTCCCTGACCTCCTTGTGTTCTAACCCAGAGCGCTCTGGTCTGCCCCTCCTCTGACCCAGTACTACTCATTGAGGATGTGTATTGCTCCTTGACATAGAGTGCCACACCCCCACCTTTCCTCCCCGTCCTATCTCTCCTGTATAGCCTATCGCCCTTGATTTTTTCACTGCCCAGTCATGCATGGAAAATGCATTTTCCACTTTCACTAGTGAAAAATGGTGCAAGAGCCTGTCTACAACTCTACTATAATTCTCTGAAGGTATCTAATAAGTGTGTGTGTACACAAACACACTATTTTTATTGGTGGTAATAGTAAGTGTTATAATTATACTTTAAATTGTTTGAAATTTTAACAGAAACATGTTTTGTACACCCATACATTCTAACAAAGGCACATATTTTGTGTTGTCTTACTTTATGATATTAACCATACATGGACTTCCCCTTATCAGCTGAAATTTTAAGATGAATGCTATTATTTTTAAAAACTCAATAAAACCACAGATATTCCTCAATATGTACTATTTATTTTAATGCTTGGTTCAACCACTCTTTCATTCTTACTAAATTAATTGTTACACTGAGTCAAGAGGATTATTGGTATATAAAAGTGAAAGAGTTGCATCTTTAATGAAGACTTTTCCTAATGTTCCAAATTCTAGTGCTTTCATACAGAATAAAACAAATCAATTCCACTCTTTACATACATAGACTTGCATCTTGAGGTTTGACTGTGTTAGGCCGAACTATGAACTTACCATATGGTTTCGTAGTTTCATTGTTGGTAGGGTCAGAAGAGACCTAAGCAGGTCATGAAATCCGACCCCCTGCCATGGGCAGGAAAGAATTCTGGGGTCAAATGACCCCAGCTAGGTGATTGTCTAGCCTCCTTTTGAAGATCCCCGGGGTAGGGGCAAGCACCACTTCCCTAGGAAATTGGTTCCAGCTCCTAGCTGTCCTGACTTGGACAAGGAGGTAAAAGCACCCTGTTCAAATTTGCTGATGACACTAAGATGTGGGGGGACATAGGCTGCAATCAGACCTAGACAGGTTACAAGGGTGGGTGGATGAGAACAGGATGGGTTTCAACACGGACAAGTGCAAGGTGATGCACCTGGGGAGGAAGAGCCAGCAGCATACCTACAGGCTGGGGAACTCCCTTCTCGTCAGTGCAGAGGCAGAAAAGGATCTTGGAGTCATCATTGATGCCAAGATGAACATGGGCCGGCAGTGTGGGGATCCAGTCAGGAAGGCCAACCGTACCTTGTCATGCATCCACAGATGCATCTCGAGCAGGTCCAAGGAGGTGATCCTCCCCCTCTATGCGGCACTGGTCAGGCCGCAGTTGGAGTACTGCATCCAGTTCTGGGTGCCACACTTCAAAAGGGCTGTGAACAACATGGAGTTGGTCCAGAGGAGGGCCACTCGCATGATCAGGGGGCAGCAGGGCAGGCCCTATGAGGAGAGGCTACGGGACCTGAACCTGTTTGGCCTCCACAAGAGAAGGCTGAGAGGGGATCTAGTGGCCTGTTAAAAACTAGTCAAAGGGGACCAGCAGGCATTGGGGGAGTCACTGTTCCCCCGAGCACTTCCAGAAGTGACTAGAATTACTGGTCACTAGCTGGCAGATGGTAGATTCAAACTAGACATCAGGAGGCACTACTTCACTGTCAGGGTGACTAGGATCTGGAACCAACTTCCAAGCGAAGTGGCTCTGGCTCCTACCCTGGGGGTCTTTAAAAGGAGGCTAGACGAACACCTTGGTGGCGTCATTTGACCCCAGTACTTTTTCCTGCCATGGCGGGGGGTCAGATTTGATGATCTACTCAAGTCCCTTCTGACCTTACCAACTATGAAACTATGACTGTGAAGTAGTGCCTCCTGATGTCTAGCCTGAGCCCACTCTCAGTCAGCTTATGACTGTTATTCTTTGTAATTCCTGGTAGTGCTTGGGGGAACAGGGACTCTCCCAATGCCTGCTGGTCCCCCTTGACAAGTTTGTAGGTGGCCACCAGATCCCCCTCTCAGCCTTCTTTTGTGTAGGCTGAACAGGTTCAGGTCCTGTAGTCTCTTCTCATAGGACCTACCCTGATCATGTGAGTAGTTCTCCTTTGGATCCTCTCAATGCTATCCACATCCCTCCTGAAGTGCGGTGCCCAGACCTGGATGCAGTACTCCAACTGTAGCCTGACCAATGTTGCATAGAGTGGGAGGATCACCTCCTTGGACCTGTTCGTGACGCATCTATGGATGCATGACAAAGTGTGGTTAGCCTTTCTGACTGCACCCCCACATTGGCAGCCCATGTTCATCTTGGAATCAATAGTGACTCCAAAATCCTTTTCTGCCTCTGTGCTGACAAGAAGGGAATTCCCCAGCCTGTAGGTATGCCACTGGTTTTTCCTCCCCAGGTGCAATACCTTGCACTTGTCCATATTGAAACCCATTAAGATAACCATTTCTTTGGTTTTGGCTATAGAAACCATTAGCTTTTCCCAGACATTAGTACATCCAGACATGCTTAGATGTAGTTGCATGCAATCTCACCCAAAATGGAAAGGCACAGTTAGCACATTTAATAAATTAGGATGTTTTGAAAATCAAAGATCAAATATTTCTATTTTAAGTTATGTTTAAATTAGTATGGAATACACTTATTTTCCATGTTACATATGTGTATATCCATGGTTACTACTAAAAAGATGTAATGCCTTCATATATATACAGACTCTAATAATTGCACAGAATACTACTATTAAAGGAATTAAATATCAGAGTTTGGGGGGTTTTTTTTGGTTTTGGTTTGTAAAGTAAATGGCTTCATTATTCCTTGTTTAATTGAAATACCATAACATGAAAATTAATCCTCTCCTTGAAATGGAACTACTCATGCATTGTTGTTCTACATGAATGTAGGTAGAAGTAATAGACATGATGATATTTAGTAGCACAAAGAATAAAATAATCAATTTAAGAGTTATTTACAGTCTGTCCTATACCTTAGGAACTCATCAGTTGGAAATGGACAAGAGCCTAAATGTGTAAGTTAATTGTAGGAAGATTATGGGTATGTACAGACATTCAGGGAGGTTGGGGAGGTTAGATCAAGTTTTAACAATGAACACTTCATCTGAGATATTTTGATTGGGATGCTGCGGTGGGTGGGTTGTGGAGCTAGTGGGGTCTAAAGCAGGGATTGGTGGGACAGGTAGTATCTGTGGGATGGATTGGGCGTGCTATTAGGGTTGTTGGGGTCTGGGAGGTTTTTGTGAGATCAGAGGGCTTGCAGGTCCATAGTGGGGCATGGGGCAAAGTTGATGGCTCTCTTCCCTCACCCCCTGCCTCAGGACCAGGGGCTACATTTAGCCTCCCAGCATCTGCCTCCTCTCTAGCCTTCACCCTCCAGACAAACAAAATCTGCATCATATGCCAGAGAGGATGGGGAAAGCACAGCCCTGGGACTGTGCTGGGACCTGTAGTGAGGTACACTGAACTTGGATCCAGTCAGCCATTTTTAGACTGATCTAATTCTCCTGAACTTCTATACATTTTTCTCTTAAACTAATTAGGGATCTAAGTGTAAGGTCCACACCCAGACCAACTAAGTTAAATCAGGTGGCCACTTTTAACATGATCTACCCTCCCCAAAACCTTCCCAGACTTCTGTATGAGCCACTAGGTGTGGTGCATCTTTAGATAAAGACAAAAGCAATTTTAAGATGCAGTAAGGAAGGCATTTCCAGTAAAAATAGGGCTGTTCTAATGCCATTTAAAAAAAGGCTTGTTCAAGAAAAATACAAACTGAAACAGCTGGAAAGGATGGCTACAGGAGGAGGAGTAGGATGGAAAAGCTCTCCACGTATAACAGATTGCTAACAAAGTGATCGTGGTGAGAGTTTATCATCCATCTCTAACCAAATTAGATGTAAAACAAGGGCAAATAACTCCATAAGCTAAAGAACAGCTGTTACAAGAACATTTACTTAGCAACTTACCATGAATAATTTTAAACTAGAAATTAGAGGAATTTTCCTGGTCGTGTGAATTTAGGTAAAAGGTTTCTCATAGGAAGAGTGGGGAGCAAAGGGAAGATTAGGTAGAACAGAGATTATGACTGTGATTCTAAGAGGTGGTTACCTCTTATGGGTTGACGCAAATTGGGTGATCTTTCCAATTCCGCATTTAATTCTTAGGAAGATGAATGCATGTTTCCTTTGGATGAGTCATTTCTTGTTATCTGATCTCTCTCCCTTCCATGGCATTTTCCTCTGGTATTAACCATATATCATTATTGAAACTCAACTGTAGTTTTTCTAAAAATGCTTTAAAGTAAGATGGGGCAAGAGAATGTATGCGTGTGTTACCCCCTCCTCGCTTTCCCCCACTCCTCTCCCCAAAAGCTACAAAAAAAAAAAAAATTAAAAAAAGGATAGACAAAGTCTAAAGTAGCTTTCCCACATTTTGAATGGCAAAATGTTGGCATGCAGTGTCATGGTAGGGTGCATAAGAACTACTACCAAAAAGTCTAATGTAGAAAGAGTTTGAACTGTTCTTAAAAGAGTAGAAGATGCTTGGATAGTAGAGGTTTTTAAACAAGTTATCTTAAAAAAATGTTTTATTCCTCCTTTTACCTATTCTTTTGTTTCATCATTTTACTGACCAGAGGATTAGAATCAGTAAAATCTCAAGCATGCACAATTATAATGCTGGTTATTTAATGATCAGTACAACTGCTTGGCTCCCAAATCACAAGAGAAACACATTTCTCTAGCTCCTAATAGTTAATCTACAGATCTCAGCCTAGATTTCTACTCCACTTATACCAACATGGTGCCCATTCAAATCATGTTAATTAGGTCAGGTCAACCTCTAATTGTATTCAATTTTATATACACATGCATTTGAATTCTGTTCAAACACAGGATGATCAGGAGGAAAGAAATCTACCATTTTATATGCTAACAAAGAAGGGAAAACAAGGTATTCCAATCAAATAGAGGTGCAGGCTTTTTAACTTGCTAACCAAATGATAACTCGTATTTCTCTGAATATGAATAGTTGTGTTTGGATCAGAGAACAAACAAACGTGAAGTAGGTGATGGAAGTGGCTTCAAGCCCCATTTATAGCTTCCCAAATCATGGTCGAATCTGTATTGGCCAGTATTTGAGAATGAGATTTTAAAATTAACTCTTTGTGGTTCCTGGATTAGTTGTTTGAGTTGTTGCTGAAAATGGCTAATACATTCTGAATTGGTATGCTCTTTTGTCATCCCCCAAGTATCACAGTACCTAGACAAGAATTCCCAAAGCAGGAAATAGAGCCCTTCCTTTCCTATAAAGAAAACTGGTCCTTAAATACTGGCTGAACTTTCAGACATGGCAAGAACAGCCAGTTGTTCTGAACTGATTAGTGTATCTGAGCAGAAACTCTTTATTGAATTAATGAAAATAAAGCTACTTTTTTTTAAACTACAGTCTCCACTAGAGGGACATGAATGCTCATAAGCATGCAACTGCTCAGGTTCTTCTGGAACCAGAAGGCACGTGGAACAGACTGGGTTGCTTGAACGAATAATTATGGAATTAGTAAATTATGGAATTAGTAAACTTTCCTTGAATCAAAGGATCAAAGGGAGCAGGAGAGCACACAAGCCTCCATGGCTCACCAAAAGCATCCGGGAATGTCTCCTTGCTAAAAAGGAGGCTTACA
>NW_017728931.1:69314144-69325982 GCF_001723895.1 Crocodylus porosus | reverse complement strand
TCAGCTGGGGTCATAGGATCCCAGCAAGATAAGCATCCAATTTGCTCTTGAAGGTGTTCAGTGTAGGTGCTTGAACCACCTCCGATGGCAGGCTGTTTCACACACAGGGGCCTTGGACAATAAAGAAAATCTTCCTTATGTCCAGCCTGAAACGGTCTTCTAGCAATTTATGACCGTTTGACCTTGTCATCCCTTGGGGCGCTCTGGTGAACAAACGTTCCCCCACATATCAGTGGTCACCCCTGATAAAGTTATAAGTGGCCATCAGATCACCCCTGAGCCTGTGCTTTTCTAGGCTAAACAGCCCCATGGCTCTCAGCCTGTCGTAGTGAGGTCTATTTTCCTGACCTCTGATGTGCGCGTGGCTCTTCTCTGGACTCTCTCAAGCTCCTTCACATCCTTTTTGAACCGGGTGCAGTACTCCAGCTGCGGCCTCACCAAGGCCAAGTACAAGGGGAAAATGACATCCTGGGATTTGCTTGAGAATTTGCAATAATTAGATAAACTATGGTTGTAAATGATGATGTTAACATGACAGCACATGTAAGCTAGTTGTAAGCAGTGTATAAAAGACAATGAAAAAGGAGCCACTGTATGCCAGAAAAGATCACTTAGGTGGAAACATTTTCTGGTCTGTTGCCAAATGCTTGGAGAGATTAATAGATACATTAGTGCTCTGTTGTACTGGAAAAAAAGTGTATATAGTTATCTAGGATTATAAACTTACTTTAGTAATAAATTTAGGAGACTCTTTGTTCTAAACAAGAAAAAAAATAATGGAGAATTTGAAATAAAAATAAATGGCCTGACAAAGAAAGAATTTACTATTGGACTGAACTTGAGGAAAAAAAAAAACATTACAGTTTTGGCTTGATACATAAACTGTAAAATAGAGAGACTGTTTGTATAAAGCTTAATAAAAGCTAAAACAGTAGATTCTAAAAATTATGTTTAACATAGATGAGTACTCTTTCATGATTTGGCAATATTTTGCTTCTATTTAATGTTTCCAGGGTATATTTTTAAGGTAATATGAATTGGACAGAAGAGATTTATCCAGTTATCCTACAACTTATCTCTTTACTAACGGATTGTTCCCTAAAGCAGATTTTCTAATTCTTTGTCCAATTACGTTTCGAATAGTCAGAGAAGGAACACATCTATAGCATTACTTGTATAGCCTGCGATACTTCCATATCCCAGTAAATATTACTATCTGGAAAATATCCTCCCATTCAACCTAATTTTTCCATTAACCTTAGGCCCAGATTTAAAGAGGGATTTACATGTGCTAGTCACATTTTAGTCAGAATTTGTGCTTTTTTTCTCATGTGCAATCTGGGAAAGTCTTGCCCAAGTGTTTATGAACATGTGTTTCAGCTGCATATTGGAAAATTAGTTATTGTGCATGCTTGTGTAGTCTGTCCTTTTAAATGAGCTGTGTATAGTAGCATCTGAATTCTACATAAGCCTTTAGGATTCAATAATTAATCAGCCCTTTGACTAAGTTCCCTGGTGGGAGATCTGAGGATTAAGATAAGACGGGTGGAAAAGAATTGCCCATTCTTTTTTGTTTTGCACAATAACTACATAGCTAATGCACTTGCCTATGAAGTGGGAGATCTGAGCTGAAGGGCCTCCTCTTCCTGATGTGTTGAACCCACATTTCATGCTCCTCCATTTGAAGATAAGCTACTGGGCAGCCATGAGCAGAAGTCAAGGGGCAGAAGCATAATAAGCAAAAGGGAGCATTGGTGTGGCCTGGTGAGGATGCCATGTGAGCTCTAGGTTCCAGTCCATTAGATGGCTTACATATTCTGCATAAGCATAAAAGGCATAAACAGCACTGGAACAGGACTCCTTCCCAAGGCACTGAAATTCTCACTGGGCACACAACTACATTGCTTTTGCTTGTTCTCCTTCTTACCCTATTGCTCTTGTATTAACGGGTGCTGAGTTAGTCAGCATCCACAAAAGAGAAGGAGGGTTCTTTCCACCCTGCCTAATCCAAAGCCTGGTTTTTAGGTCCAGAAAAGTGGAATTAAGTCTGAGGAGGTCCTGGAATCCAGGTCTTCATCTTCCTGGGTAGTAGATCATAGGATGAGTGGTATGTGTGCTCTTTTCCACCTTAAAATTCAGGAAGGGCTTAGGCACAGATTTATGCATCTGATTCCCAAATAATCAGAAACATCTAATTTATGGCTCCAGATGAAGTGTATACATGTAGCTTTGCTTTCCCTTTTACATTTTTTCCATGCTTCCTGATGGCTTGTCTATGTATGCTGTGGCATAATATGTTAGCTACTGCACATTTCTGCTAAAAAGCACTTTGGTGTCTGCATCCCTTTCTGAGGACCTGAGAAGCACAACTTTTCTTTTTCAGTTCTGCCTGTGGTATGACATGTACAACATTACTGTGGCAAAAAGCCATGGTAACTGAAAGCCCTCATTAATATATATTTTTCACTACACAAAGTAGTTTGTCTTCTGCCTTGACACTTGCATGCAATAGGCGGTTAAGCATCAGAGACTTAACAGTCTGGTATCTTCTGTGATATTTAAGTTATGTCATTTAGATAACTTTTCATTACTTTTGTACAGTTTTACCATCATAATTCACAAGTATTCAAGAACTGTATGCTTGTTTTACAACATTTTCATTAAATTGTTTTTTAAAAAATCAACAGTTCTTCCTGTGAGGCAGGAGAGAAGGAAGCTATTATATATTCTGACCTTTCTGGACCCCTAATATTTATTTTACTTGTCTGAACTCCCTACAATTTACAATCCTTCTTCTAAGAAAGTGTTTAAAAGCATGTTCTAAGACCCATAAAGAACAGGATTAAATTTTTCTACTCTGACAGTATGGCACTGTATATCCTACTCAAACTCTAGTCTTTTTAATTGATTGGTATATGTGACAGCAAATTATTTAGGTTCCATTTAAAATATATATTTAAAAAAAGGTTTCCAAAGCAAAGCATCCAAAACGTAGGAAATACCAATATTAAAAGCTGTCTTCTCAGGTGAATTCTGACATCCTTTTGCATTATTATAGTCTTTGATTACATCATCACAGATTATTTTAATGCTAATTTTGGTGGTTAGCTTTTTATATATTAATTTCTCTGTTGCAGCCTTCTTTTTATTCTTTATACTCCTCTAGATATGGAGGATATTGCTAGGATATTAAAGATAGCATCCTTTCCTTATTAATGCCAGTGAGACTCCAATAGGGCCAGGATTTAACCCAAAATGGAAAGTTATTTGGGGGCAAATTCTCTATTGAATAAATGTAAATACAGCTGTAGTATCATTCTTCTAATAGAGACTAACTGGATTTATACCAGTGGGTCTGAGGATGGAATGCTCAGAAGAAAATGCTCTGTTAATAATAATCACTCACTTTCAGCCTAAAACATTTTTCACCGTACCTGATGCACTAGTGAGAAAGGTATGTGCACTAGACCTGTGCAACAGCAAGTATTTGATTCGGTTTCAGATTCGGCTGATTCGAGGGACATTGATTCGATTTGGTGATTTGAATCACTGCCCTGATTCAATTCGGTTGATTCGGATTCAGAGATTTGGCCACTGAATGGGCCAAATCTTTAAATCGAACAGGCAGTGGTGGCAGTGAGGGCATGGTGGCAGTGAGTGAGGCAACACCCCTGTCCACTCCCTAGCCCTACCCCCTTGGCTGCCCCACCCAGCCCCAGTATCCTGGCACTTAAAAAAAAAAAAAAAAAAAGCCCTGTACTCACTGGTTGCAGCAGTGGCAATTGGGGCTGCTGGCAGCTCATGGTAGAGCCCTCCTGTGCAGCATGGAGCAGTGGGGGGCATCAGGGACTACATGCCCCCAGCCTGGTACCTGCACAGCAGCTGTCACATTGCATGGGTACAGTGTGGCTCAGCAAGGTGCTATAGGGCTCTGCACACTGTCTGGGAGCTGGGGCCACTTGGGCTGAGTGCTGCCAGATTCCAGGTGACTGCTGGACCCACCCTAGCTCTTGGACAGTGCATAACACCCTGCTGAGCTGCACTGCACCATGCGATCCAAGAGCTGCCATGTGGGTGCCAGATGGCAGGGTGATCCCTGCTGCCCTGCACTGTGTGGGGGGGCTCTGCCACCAGCCCCAGAGGCACTGATCACCATTGCTGCAGCTGGTGAGTGCAAAGCTTTAAAAACAAAAACAAAAAGGTTCTGCACTTGCGCGCAGCAGGTGGAAGGGGACTCGGGGGGGAGGGGGGGCGGGAGAGCTGGTGCAGGATGGGGCCAGGTGGCAGTCCCCCCTGATCCCCTCTTCCCTCGTCCAGCCCCTTCCTGACCCCCTGCTTACTGGTATGGAGCCCAGGTCCAGCTCCCTGCGGTGGTAAGCAGGGATGGCCTGAATCTCTGAATTGATTTGGAGGCTTCTGAATTGATTTGGGCCCTTTAACGGGTCTCCCAATTCGATTCAGATTTGGAGATTTGGCCTCTGTATCAGGCCAAATCTCCTCTGAATCAAATAAGCTACTGAGGCTTCACACTGCCCTAATGTGTACCATAACTATCCTTCTAGTTATAAGGTCTAAATAATAGTGCAAAGTTATTTTTGATTAGGTTGAAAATGTTGTTCGATAATGGTAGGCGTCTATGCTCTTCCTAATCTTAGAACACTATCTCTGTGGTGCCCTCTGGCATTGCTAGGTTATGGCATATAACGTACTAATAGAACTATAGACTATTTTTCCTAAATCAGAGTGCTGGCATTGCACTTGATCCATAAAGTTGATTGTTTGATTTATATGCTATCCTTCCCAACAAAGGCTCAGCATGACTTCTAGTAAAAGGAGAAAATAACCTTTAAAACAGTAGAATGACAATAGACCAAAACAACTTAAAAGGGAACTAGAATACCAACCTAAAACAGGCACAACTCAAAACAATATCCTAGGTGTGCTTTGTTCACTAAATAGCTCTATACATAGAATGGTCTTGCAGCACTTCTGAAAGATGCCCAAGCTTGGCAGCTCTAGAGCTGAGGAAAAGCTGTTGGAACTCTCCAATGTGGTTTTTTTTTTCCAAGCAGATGTGGTGTAGTGATGGTACTTGCAAGACATTGTTCTCAGCTGACCTCATGAATTTGGATGAAAGGAGAAGGTCATCCCTTAGGTAAGTAGAGCCTAGACCATTTAGGTCCTTATAGGTCAGAACCAGTACTTTGAATTACTCCCTGAAAACTATTGAGAGTAAGCACAGACTGTGGAACATGGGAATTATGTTTCTGGTGACCTGCCATAATCAGAAGACATACTGCTGTATTCTGCACCAGATGCAGCTTGCAGACAGTATTCAAAGGCAGCTCTTCATGGATCTTATTATTGTAGTCTAGCCTTGAGGTTACAAAAACATGGCTGAGAATCTTAAAGAAAGGGTCTCAGCCTTCTCTCTAGATGGAGTTGTTGAAAGGTGATCCCAGTCACCACTTCCACCTGGAGATCCAAGTGCAGCAAAGAACCCAGGATAACCTCAAGTCTGAACCTGAGTGAGAAGGGGAGGCTGAACGCCACTAATAATAGGTGTCTCAATCCCTCCCTCTTTCTCTATCCCCCTCCCTGCCACATCATCATCTGTCTCATCTGGATTCAGTTTCAATTGGTTCACCACTGGTGGCTGAAGACTAATACCTCACTCCAAACTTCTATGAAATTATCACCAAATGGCTTCATAGGTACATTGAACAGAAGGGCCAACAAGAAAAGACCCATCCTAGCACAGAAAAGGTCCTGAATGATTAATGAACACTACCTATCACCACCCCCTGAAGTTCTGTATTAGCAAAAAGAGGAACCAATTTAGAGCTTTCCCAGTTTTTTCAGCTCCTAATGGTCAACTGTACCAAAGGTAGCTGAAAGATCTAGTAAGATCATCAGCAAAGATAATTGATCAAGACCATAAGCACAATCTTTGTGTTTATATCTAGGTTTAAAGTCAGACTGACAAGGGTCCGAAAAGCTGATGATATCCAGATACCCTTGGATCTGTTGGGCAATGACCCATTCAGTGACCTTCCACAAAAAGTGGAAGATGGAGACAGGGTGATAACTAATTAGGGAATCAGTGTCAAGTCCCTAAGCAGGAGACAGGCCATCAGAAACTTAACAACATCCAGTACCCTTACCTCCCAAAGGGAGGCATTGATGACTACTGCCAGCCACAGCCCTAGGCTCACCTAGTTGGCATTTTCAAGCCAAGATAGGTGCAGGTTCAGTTTACAGTTATTCACCTTCATCCACCCCAAGTACATTTTCTGCATAACTGGGAAGTAGCAATTCAAAATGATCCATCTAAACACGAGAAGACCAAGCTTCCCTATGCCCAATCTCTGACTGCAGCAAAAGTAGCGGCCCCTAAATTGCACTGGATATTGTTTACTAAGTAGGTAGTAAGCTTAAAGAAACAAATTCTTGTCTTTCACACCATCATTGCATTTGGATAGATCTCCTGTAATTTCAAACTGTTTCGTGTGCTTGTTCTATGTGCTTTTTCTTAATACATTGAGAAAAAATGTATGTATGTGTATATACATCCATTTATCTGAGTGAAACAAATGCAAATAATGAAGGAAATGATAGTATGACAATCAAAAGAATGGAAGTTAAGCATTGAGGGAAAAGGACTGTTTAGAGGCTTTATAACATTTATTGTATTACTTCCTAATTAACATTTGGGGTAAATGATTATTAAAGTATTAGTAATCAAACAAAGTGTAAACTAAATAAATTTTTCTCTCCACAATGAGCTCTACCCTGAGGTCCTGCAACAAAGCCAATTTTATTTCAAAATGGAAAGAAGAAAAATAAGATAACATGAGTAAAATCCACCTTTTGGATCTTTATGTGTTAAAATTAGGGGGAGGGGAGAGAAAAAGCATAAGCCCCATTAAAGGTGACCTGGAAAGGATTTTTTTTTAATCTACCTTTAAGCTACTGTCACTATATGAAAAGTATAGGAAAAACATCTTCGTTTTGAAGGATTTGGGGGGTACTTTGTCTGCCTTATTTCTTAGCTACTTGACAGATTTTGCTGTGCATGTTAAAATACATCTCTAGCTCTGACAGCCTGGAGATGTTAAACTGCACCATGGGAAACAAAGAACATCACTTGTTTTAGCTATGTAGCTATAGAAAATTCATGACATCAAGTTATATAAAATTTAAAACATGATGAATAAACATTAAAATGTGTTGACTCAAGAAATGTAGACTGGCTATTTGATTAACTAAAATGAAGACTGAATTTTTGAAAGATCATTTAAGTTTGCCAGTTTTACTCATAACATTTACCCACTTTCTAAATGTCAAGACCTTAAAAGTAACTGCTGTCAGGCTTTTATTCTTTATTATCTATAATACTATTATTATTTATTATCTCTAATGTAACTGTCATGTTTCACACTAAAAAAATTATTAGACCACACTAATGTGAATTTCAATATGTGGGTATAACCCAGAATTACTGTCAAACCACTGCTGGGGTCTTATCTATACTACATTCTCACTCACATGTTCTATTTCAGTTCTAAATTACAGAATCCATGGGGCACCAACCACTATCTGATATACTCATAGATGACACTGGAATTTTTTCCTAATGTGCATCACACAATTACCTTTGATCACTTAATTTTATTACTCCTAATTTCCCTTTTGACCATCTGTTTTCTTTCAAACTATAGCCTTCAAAGATCAATTTTTAGTCATTTAAGGCCAGATCAAAAAACAGGTTCCTGAGTTGCAGCTCAGATGAAACTTGGACACCCACCTGCAAGTAAGCAGTTCTCAAACACCCTGGTTAATTGCTTAAACTCCTAGAACTGGATTAGTTTTCACTGGTAAAAATGACGTCTAAAATAATGCTTCATGGCACTAGGGCCCAAGTCATCTGACCTCCCTACCACTGATACCGCATTGTCAAATTTCCAGACCAGTGGCGAGCTTCACAGGCTAGGTGATGTGACTCTGCAGGATGTATTCAGCTCATAGTCATCCCTTCTTTAAAGCATTCTCAAAAGTGCTGAAATTTTGGCTGAGCTGAACATTTTATGATTATCTTAACTTAATCATCCCTGTTTTACCAAGCCTAAGCAGCATTCATTTATCCATAAAACAGGGTATTTGTGGGCATTTGCATTCAAAAACACAGCTATAGGTATAGGGGTGGCAGTGGTACTAACTACTTCTTGTATAAGGCTAGGGATAGACATTCCAAAAGCCTGAGCCTGAATGAATCAATCTTTGTAGGTTAGTCTAACCTGCCTAGGCTGAATCAGTCTGCAACTGCACAGACATCCCCTGTGGACTAAAAAAATTCAGGCACGTGCCTACTGTGGCTCAGGCTAGAAGCCAGAGGGGGCGGGTGCTGAAGCAGCCCTCCCTTCCCTTTCATAATGCTGGGCTGAGGGTGGCATGGCTGGACCCCAGCAGGACACTCTGATTAGGGAAGGGATTTCCTCTACCACCACCACCCTCACTGGCCAGTGAGGGAGCCAGCAGGGATTCCCACAGCATTTAGTTACACAGCAGGGAGTTACACATTTATCAGCCCATCAGCAAAATAACAGGATCTCTTATTAGTTAAAGCTCTTCTTAAACAACTTTTTCCAACTACCTGTTGATTAGCTCTAAAGAGCCCTAAGTTGACACTGTCCTGTCTGCCTTTGTCCCCTGTCCCCACAGCAAGGACTGTAGCAAGCATGTGGTATGCTAGTTAATGCTGAAAAGTGTCAGTTTAAGGCAGAGGGAATGGGCGAATCCATGCTTGAGCAGGAAGTGGTGAGGGGGAGAGAGGGAGCAGGAAGATGCCAGGCAGATGCCCTATAACTATAGTCTCTGCCAGAGCTCCAGCCGGGGAGCAGAGGAGAGGGGCCAGCCCTGTAGGGCTGGAGCAGAAAGCAGAGCCCACCCAGCAAAGCATCTGGGATTTTGGGGAACTCTGATTTAACTTAAACCAGGAAGGGGTCTGGGACAGACATTGCATAGATTGGTTTGACCCAAATCAGTTACGTCTAATACTACATTCAACTAAGTTTATCTCAAACTGGTTTCAGCCATTTTCAAACTGGTTTATGTGCACTGAACAGCTGTTCTTTTGCAGGTTTGAACTAGTTTCTGATCACTTAAACTAGTTTATGTGTAAAGTCTGCCCCTAGCCTAAGTGACTGATGCTTGGAGCACTTGGCCAGGAAGTGGGAGCCCTGGATTCATTCCTCTCCTCAGCCAGAAGAAGTTGAAACCTACACCTCCCAGGAGAATCCTACAGCTGAAGTTGAAACCTACAGCTCCAGAAAATCTTCCCCAGGTTACAGATTAGATTGGGTTAAGTACACTCTGTATACCATTTGTTTAAGTTGCACCAATTCAAGATTCAGAGAGTCAGCAGGACAGCCTAAGAAAGGAAGAGCATGACTACAGTTACAGTCCATGATGAATCTGCCAAGTTCCCCATATAGGCCAAGTTATGGTCATTGCCCCAAGGACTGCTTATTTATTTTGTATTAAAAAGTAATTGGATAAAAAATGGCTATCAGATTTGAAATGGAGGGGGGGGGTCGTGCTCTCTCTCTCTCTCTCTCTCTCTCTCTCTCTCTCTCCCTATATAGATATATATTACCACTAATATATATTACAGGGGTAGGCAACATTTTTTGGCTGGAATGCTTAAAAACCCCACAATATCTAGCTTGTAAGGTACTGGAGTGCCAGCATGCCAGAAAGACAAAACCAGGCAGTGGGGTGCATGGCATGTTAATATAGTTAATTATCATAAATGTTGCTTTTTATTTTTTACAGTAAATACCAAGTTTTCTAAAAATTCTAAACCTGGTGACAATAATAAAACTTCATATACTACCTTTGCTGTTGTGTATTTTTTTGGTTTTTTCAGCACGTTATGATGAAAGAGAGAAAAAATGGAAAAAGGATTGAGAGAGAAAGAGGGAAAGAGAAAGAGAAGAAGAAAAAGGAAAAAAACAGACAAAGAAAGGAGAAGAGAGAGCTAGACACATGCATGAAAACCCAGAGAACCAGACATGCATGTGCAAACATGTACACAGAGAACCAAACACACATGCGCACACACACAGAGCCACATGCACACAAACAGAGAGAACGAGACACACATACACACTCCCAGAGCCAGACACACACATGCAGACAAACACACAGAACCAGACGCGCGCACACACACACACACACACACATGCATGCATGCATGTAGCTGGGGTGCAGGACAAAGACTGATCTGACAATGCCTCAGGCCCACCACAGCCCCTGTACCTCCCCAGGGAGCCAGCCCTCAGGCCGCAGCAAACCTCGCTGAGGCCCCAGCCTGGAGCCCACCCATCAGCCAACTGCCTCCTCCCTGGGTGAGGATGCTGTGCTGACTGGGTGGGATCCTCTGCCCTGGGGCTGCAGCCATGGTGTGGCAGTGCAACAGGCTGGGAGGGGAGGGAAGTGGAGGCAGTGCAATCCTGGCCCTGGTGCTCTCACCTGTAGCTCTCCTCAGCCAAGTGGCTTCAATGCAGCTGCAGCAGTTATAGGGGGAAGGGTAGGGGAAGAAGAATATCCATAAGGATCAATAATTATGAGACCTTTTTCCATAATACACTGTACAACAATCTATGGAAAAAGAAAACAGATACTACCAAGACATCAATAATTCTCTCCTGTAAGAACAGAGAGATGACAGCAAACAATTCTATACACTAAGCAGCTGTTGCAGTGCTGTTTTTTTCAACTGTGTCCAAGTTATAGACTATCTATTGGCACAGTATGTTTAAAGGGTGCAGAAAGTAGCAAACTTATGTGATTCATGCATCCATACTGTAATAGATGGATGAAATGATGAATTAAGGGACTCCAGGGCAAAAGCATGATCTTGCGTATTTTCTGTTCTCTTTGACTAAGGAAACTGCACTCCTGCATGATATGCCTCCTAGATATTTCAGATGTCATTGTAGATGAATGTGTACATAGTATCTGTGTGTATATACTAAGAAAGGAGAAATACTGAATAGTAAGATGTTATAGTTCATAACATTTATATATCACAGAACCATCTTTAGTGTGTGGAATTCAAATATTTGAAATTTAGCTGAATTTGCTTTGTACTTGGTATAATTTACTGAATGAATAATAATAATAGTTTGGGGATTTCTAGGGAAAATGCAGCATCATAACTCACAGTTTTCATTCTTAAATGTAATACATAGCCATTATCCTAAGAACAAGCTGAGAGAAATGAACTTCAGGAGTGGAGAGGGGCAGGGACTGTGCAAGCTCTGTCTTGTGGTCAGTGCAACTGATGGCCAAGTTCGGTGTGTGCATGCTGTTTTAGGGTGCATCCAGATGCACCCTCAAACCCTTTGAGGCGGGACAACAGGCATGTGTGGGAGCAAAAAAACATTCCCCGTGCTGCAAACTTGCAGTGTGGGGAGAAAATTAGAAAATCAGTAGTACTACCTACTGTCTTGGTAGTATCTGGGGGGGTTTTCCCCCCATAGATTGCTGTACAGTGTATCATGGAAAAAGCCCTCAAAATCTAAAAAAAAAAAAAAAGCAAAGTTTAAAAAAGCAAAGCAGGGACCATGCCCTGGGTCCTCCATGGAGACACTCTGGCTGCTAGAGCATCTCTGTGGTTAGCCCCTGTCCTGGTGCTGAAACATGCAGCAAGCCAGGCCACATGTTTCAGCACCAGGGCTCCAGTGCCAGTGAGAAAGGACGCGGAAAGGTGGAAGAGTGGGGAGGGGGCTATAGGGGGACCCTGACAGCCCTGCCCACTCCCCCAGCCTCCCA
>NW_017728931.1:69297114-69313728 GCF_001723895.1 Crocodylus porosus | reverse complement strand
CAGGTGGGGCAGCAATTGGGGGGCTGGGGTGGGGCATGTGGTTCTGGCAGAGGGGGTGGTAGCCCCTGCAGGGGCCATTAGGCCCCTGTTGGGGTGCCATACCCCTTGTGTGGGGACTGTAGCCCTGTTGGGAGTCTGTAGCCCTTCTATGGGGGCTGAATCCCCTGTTGGGGGGGCAAATCCCTTTACTGGGGGCCAAATCCCCTGTTTGGGGGCCATAGCCCTTGTGTGGGTCCGAATCCCCTGTTGGGGGGGCTGGACCACTTTTTTGGGGCCCAAATCACCTGTGGTGGGGCCGTAACTCCTGTGTGGGGGCCATCGTCCCTGTGAGAGAGCAGCAAAATATATATTCATTAATTCATGGAACATGTATTTAGAGTTCACTTTATTATTATGGTAATAGACATGCTTTACCACTGTAGATCTATCAATAAAACATTGTCCAACTGATCACTGTCTCTGTCTCACCCTCTGTCTCTCTCTCTTTATAGTGGTCTTTTGTTTTACTTGAGGAGGAACATGGATTTGGGGGTGTTTTACAGAGTGACTTTGGGATTTTTTTTATCAGTGATTTTTCAGTTTTCCAACAGGGAACACCCGAATTCCTGCTAGGGAGGCCAGTGACAGGATCCTGCCTGGTCAGAGCTAGCACCTTTGACCCAACTGGCTGTGGCTGACCTCCTGGCCAAATGGGGCCAGGGGGATATGCTTTGACAGTACAAAGCAGGTCACCACATTCGACACATCTTCTGGGCAATAGTTGCCCAGGTGGCCAGGCAGGGGGCACACATGGCAGTAGTGCCACACAGAGGCCAACCCTGCAGCTCCAACCCACTGGTAGCTGGCCCAGAGGGGGAGATGCCTCTACTGGCTGTGCAGTTCCCATCTGGGTCTGGCAGGTGGGCAGCAGGTCACAGCCAGGCAGCAGCCTCCACTGCCAGATTGCTGCAGTGGGTAGAGGGTACAGGGAACTCTCAGGGCTTCTTCAGCAGTCCAGCTGGCATGAGGGGTAGTGTCCCCAGGTACCAGTTGGCTGGGCCCCAGAAGCTCCTGAGAGGTAGTAGCCCTGAGCTACTTCCCAGGTTGGCTTTTTATACTGCTAGGGCCAAGACAGGGCAGTTTTTTATACTGCTGGGGACAGCACAGGTGCTGGCCCTAAGCTTTAGCTCCCCCTGGCTGCAGATCCGGAAGGAGCCAGGCAGGGTTATTTTGCCCTAAGTGGCACAATTTGCTCCACAATAGAGTGCATGTCTGAGCATGTGCAATGAGGCAAAAAGCCCCAGCTCAAATTTTCACCACTTCTATTTGAGCTGCTGCAAGCACATGTGCTTCCACGTGAGGATGCACCCTTAATGTCCCTGTTCCTAACTGGGGCTTTTAGGTTCCATCACAAATAAAAAATAAATAAATAGAATAATTTACACAATAATTTTACTACCATATAATTTTATACAAAGTAATTTTCCTTTTCTGAGCCCTGTTAGGGAATGCTTGTGCTGTAGTTTAAATTGCTTCTGAATGTGTTCTTTGCAATAATACAAGAATTCATGTTCCCCATTTTTGTTAAATGGCATACTTAAAGGATTTATAGTGTTATATAACACTTTTTTAGAGAAGTTTTTTTCCTATGCCTCACTAATTTCTTTACTTCTGTATTTTGTTTTGTTTTCCCCTTGTTTTTCCTGATGACTTGATTGAAAGGCCTTTATTTTCAACTAGTAACATACATACACAATTTTATTTTGTAATTGTATTTTACCTTAGATGAGTTTTCAAAATGGAATCTAAGATTCATTCAAATATTTCAATTGTTTGCTAGCCAAAGATGAATTATTAAGAATAACAATACCAGAAACAGTATAACTGTATTTTACCAAAGCATACAGAATCTTGCCCGTGATAGGTATATCCAATTAACCCCAATCAAGCAACTTGAATAAAAAATAAGGCCTTTGTTCAGCAAAACACTTTACCATGGGATTAAATACCATTAAAGTCAGTGTGGTTATGCAGTGGAATTGCTTATGTTTAGTGCTTTGTCTAATTTTGGGTTGTTGAAGACAAATATTGGATACTTTAAAAATGCAGAGTGTATCAAATGATTCCATAAAGCTGTATTTCCTTCAGTGATATTATGCAAGAATTGTATGTTGTAACCTTCTTTGGAAGGGTAATCAATGTGGAAAGGACGTATAGTTTGACATTTAAAGCATGACACTAAAAGCTGGGAAATGCAGTTTCTAGTGTTAGTCCTGTGACTGGTTACTCTGATATTTGTCAGGTCATATTCTCTGCAACTCAGTGGGCACATTTACATGTGTATTAATGCTCCATAATTACAGCACATTAAGTTTACTATCTGTAATAATAGGTAGTAACAATGCACTGCAATCAGCACTACTGCTCAGTAGCACCAGCTCACATCTTTTACGTGATGCTAATGTGCAGTAAATTAATTCTTCTGTGCATTAGCACATTCACATGGCTTTCACTGTGAATTAGTCTGTTACACTTTTAGCATCTTGTGTAGACATGCCCAGTGTGTCCTTTTTAAAACAGGAAAAATGACATGTACTTTCATCATAGGAAGTTGCTGTCATTATAAAGTATTTCTTGGTCCTGCCTGAGGTATGGAGACACCAAAAAAAATACAGATATGTTATGTATTACTTAAATCTTCAGTTAAATATAAATGTCCTGCCATATAGTACATACATAATATAAGAAAAGTCCACTTTGTGTCAAGAAAATTATATTCATTTAAAAAAATATCACAAATGGCTTTATGATTTAAAAAGGAAAGTTTACATTTAATTTAGTTTACTCATAGGTTTACTTTGAAATGCACTGGAAGATTTTCCCTTAAGTCTGGGGTGGGCAAAATACAGCCTGCAGGCTGTATCCAGCCCACCACACACTTTACTCTGGCCTGTGACAGAGTGACAAATTGTGCCCCTACCAGATCTTCCACCCATGAAGGTGGGAGTAAGGCACCCATGTGTACACCTCCCCGCAAACGTATCCTATTGTGCCTGGCTCCCACCCTCATGGGTGGAAAAGCCTGGCCAACACCTTTTCTGGGCAGGCCTGCTGCTGAAGCTGCTAGGGACTTGCTTCACTCTCCTGGTCTCCTGCTGGCTCTGGGTAGCAGCTAGGGAAGTGGTGGTTGCAGGACTGCAGATGGGTGGGAGCATGAAGCCCACACCCAGGAGGTTGGTGGCACTGTGGAGCTCAGGTGGGCAGTGTGTGGGTGTGAGGGAGGGTGGGGTATGTGGGGACCCCCCACTGTCCCCCCATGGTGTGTATCCATGTCAGGTGGTGGCAGTGGCAGAAGCAGCAGGGGGTGCTCACGGTACCCATGTCTGTTGCAGGCACCTGGCAGGGTGCATCTCCAGTCAGGGCTGGACATCCCGGTGCAGGGCACAGCCTCTACCAGGCAGTCTGTATTGCTGGAACTCCCTGCATTCTCAAGGCATGAGAAGGAAACCCCAGGCACTGGAGCCAGCTGCCTTCCCCGCTGAGGCTGCATGGCATGAGATGGAAGCCCCAGGTGCCTTCCCTTGGGGTGGGGGCAGGGAAAACAGATCATTCCAGTGCCTACAGCTTTCCTCCTGTGCCCAGCGAGTGTAGGGAGCATTGGTGATATAGACTGCACAGCAAAGGCTGCACCCCTCACCATGATGTGTAGTGCTGGCTGGAGCTGCACCTCACTGGGCACTAGCACAAGCACCCTGAGTGCTCCACCTGCTGCTGCACCATGGAGGAAGTGCAGGAGTCCCTACACTCCCCCATTCTCCCTCACACCCCACAAACTCCATTCACCCATATTGTGCCTTCACAACCCCAAGCATACTTTATGCCCCCCACACAACCTCACCTCTGACACCCTCCCCACACCCTACCATATGCACACACACCCATACCCACCCCCTAGCATGCCTCACCCTACATACATGCACCATACAGACCCACCCCACCATACACAACCACACATATACACACCCCACACCCATAACCCACCATACACACTTACACACACACACATGCAACCACACCCACAATATACAAGACTAAAAATTTATTTTTATTATGCAATCACCTCTATATAGACTGTACAAACACAAATCATGACAAAAATATTTTTTTTGTAACAAAACTAAAATATATTGTAGTAGGTGTTTGACTTTTAGTGTATGTTTTGATTTTTTTTCTGGTTCAACGATGGCAACCTCCACTCCTAAAAGGAGTATTTCCAGGGGCAAGGGGAGAGACTTCTGGTGGCAAAGGTCAGGGGTTAGGGATGGGACTTCAATTCCCAGGATGGAGATCAGGGGGCAGGGCAACTGTTGAGGGGTGGGTCTGCCCATGCAGCCCTTGTCAGTTCATGAAAACTTGTTAAGCGGCCCTCCACCCAAAATAATTGCCTGCCCCTGCCTTAAGTGAATACTGGTTAGTGGTGTCTGAGGACTTCTAAGAAGCAGAAGATTGGTTCATGTTGAAGATTAGAGGTTTTTCTTATCGAAATGTTTATAGAACTATCTGGGTTCTTCAATATGAAAATGTAAATTTAAAGGCTCACGTGGCTGTAGAGAATATTTTACATTCAGTTTCTGACTCTTGACCAGTCTAGTAATGCTAAAGGTGCAAAGAAGCATTTATGAACCTGGTTCAGATTCTTAGTCAGGGAGGGTTGGTAGGTATGAGGGGGGGCTAGTTGGTTTAATGGGGAGGCAGTCGGGGGAGAGGGGAGAAGAAATAGCCAAGTCAGGATTGGAGGGGGGAAAGGGTAGTGTAGGGGGAGGGGTGGGATAAGAACAGCACGGCCTCAGGGATATGGTGAGTAACTGGGCTTTCCCATCCCTGAGGCTGTGCTATTAATACATGCAAGGTTAGGTTAACCCTTGTTACATTGGGTAACTCTTTACTGATCTAAAGTTAGTTCAGCTCTGACATGGACTACAGACTGGGCACACTGTTTTTAGAGTGATCTAAACCCTGTCAATTCTTCCACACCAGGCCATTTAGACCACTCTAAACTTTGTCAGGGCAATCTAAATGTAACCCTTTTTCTGTTAGGGTATATATTAATAAAGTATTTATTTTTATAATAAATAAAATATTTTTGGCTCTGCTTCTTCCAATGCCAATTAGAGGAACCTAAACATGAAAGACAATTTAAGGCTAATTCAGTTTTTCCAAAACTCAGCTTTAAATTTAATGTTTTCTTTTCCTCCTTGATTTGCCTGTATTATATTAGCCACCACTACCTACTAAGAAGAATGCCACAGAATTTTTTAGTAGAATGAAGTTGCTGCAAATATTGCACCTGTACAAAGCAGAGATGATTTGTGTAATTGTATTTGTGGGTCATTTTAGAAAGCTTCTCCCCCCACACCTGTGAAGGAATATAGATAATTTGTGCATTGGAGCTGGAAATTGCTTTCTTTCAGCTTTTTGCTTCATTATGACCTGTTCATGCTGAGAGCTCTAGTGGAGGTGTCTTAATTCATACACAGCAGGACTAGGATTTAATAGATTCAAAAAAGATGACATTTCAACATTTTAATATTCTACTCACTGTTGCCCTGAAATTTTCTTCATTTTACACAGTTGAGCCCATACCACTTAGAAATTCAGGTTTGTGGGCTGAGAGCACTCTTGCTTCTTCACTGCACCTCTTTACTATACAGAATACTGTATCTACAGAAATACTTGACCATAATAATCTTGGGATATATACGCGTCATTTTAGCATCCATTTCAAAGTACACATATTCTTAAATGTATTGATAGATGCCATAAGAATTGAAACTATTCTTTCACAAGCTGATATTTTGTATCAAATAATAACCAGTGTGAAATGATATAGAGAAAGATGTAAATATTTTCCATAATGTATCTTATTAAGTAAGTTACAGAGGCTTTGAGGTATTCTTGACCACTGCTAGCAATCAATCTATTTTCCAAACAGAAGAACAGGTTGTCTCTGTAATTTCAGTCTTATTAAATTAAGAGGCAATATAATTCTTAGTCACAGAATGGTTTAAGCCTTTTTTAAGAACCTTTGTAAATGTTGTGATAATACTAACCTTAATCAAAAAGTGTCAAAGAGGAATTCTACCTTTCTTGTCTCTTCCCTCATACCAAATTAGTATATGTTTTATAATGTAATGAAAACACTGCTTAGGTCTGCCATCAGAAGAGAGGCGACACCTGTGATCTTTTAGTTTCCTCTCAGAAGACAGGCTTTTCTTTTTCAGTGGCCATCCTACTAGCCCTTTTCTGCACCTGTTGTTAATCCAGGGTCTAGAAAATTCCTAATTTGCAAAGTTGCCTTTATCTATCATTTTAGAATTATATATTATTTTTAAATTAGTGAAATATACAATATATTCACCCAGAATATTTATAATGTTTTTTGCATGCTAACTTACAAAAAATCTGATTTTTAGATGTCTATAAGATATACTAAACAAATCTGAAGCTATATTAAAAATTTAATTTCAGTCACCTACAGACTGTCCATTTTATCTTTTTAACTCATCTAGAAGCTGGGGTACAGTGTTGTTAAGCTCTAACTTTCAAATTATCAGACACCTGAATCCTGTTTCTTCTGGTACCTTTGACTGGCAACTACAGTTCTTAGCACTTTTTGTCACACAACATTTTGCCAGCATTATCTCCAAATGATGCTGGCAAAGTGTTGTGTGCCAGGAAATGCTAAGAGCTGTAATTCCCTTGAGGCTAAGAACCATTCAGATCCCCTCAGGCAAAAGACAGAATTCATCTGGATCTCCCTTGAGTTATTTGGTAGAATGGGAACATCAGCATTACTGCTATCTCTGACCAGTCTAAGTGGTCTGAGAGCACCTAATGGAATGGATCTGTGTACAAGATAGAAAGAATACTTAGTTTTCAGATTCCAGCAGAGTTTAGGCATAGGTAGGCTCCCAGCTTCTTGTATTTAGGTAGTTTTGTGCATTGTCAGAAGCAAATGTTTAGCTATCCAGCAAATTTTAGTAAATTAAATTTGCATGCAGAGAGATGATGGGGACCTCATGGTAAGGATGGTAGCTGATCAGAGGTTTTGAAGGCCGAAAGTAGGTGTCTAAAGTACTAGTTAAATCTAAGAGGACTTAGATATCTATATCAATAAGATTAATGCATCCCGTAGCTACTGCCAGATCCAGGGTTTAAACTGAGATTTTCTGAGTCCTTGAACAATGCCTGGTGCATTAGAAAATTCTATTATTCTATTTAATAGTTTTCTCAGACAGCTACAGGCAGCTCAGTGAGGATCCAGGTATTCAGTGTGGGGGAATCATTATCTTTCTCTTATCATATACAAGACAATAAGTTGGTGGTGTAATTGATTCTCTTCTCCCAATCCTCTTCCTCTTAGCTATTTTCTTCATATGAAGTTGGCATAGTGGATATGTTCATGTGGTTTCAGTGTTCTACAATTGGTCTTCATATATATCCAAGAGTGATTTATCTGTTCCCTATGGCTATGTACTAGGGCTATGAGAACCTTTGGTCCCTGATTCAATTCAGTAGAGATTCAGCCTGAATCAGTGCCTGAATCTCTGAATCTGAATCAAATCAGAGGACCCTTTAATCTCTCCAAATTAAATCAGAACCCTCCAAATCAATTTGGAGCTATTCAGAAAAATTTAGAGATTCAGCTTTAAATGTTTTTTCTACATACCTCTAGGGAGCAGGTGGCTCATGAATGCTGCGATCCTGGGGCACATGAAGCATCCCACAGGAGTGTGGGGCGCTTCCCAGCAGTGCTTGGCAGCAGACCTGGAAGTGGACCAGAAGCACTTTCAGTCCACTTCCAGGTCTGCTGGGGAGCATGCTGGTGGAGGCCCCCTGTGCTCCCCTGGCTCAGTGACTGGTTACTTCTGGATCTGGGGGGGCACCTGGGGTCCCCCATGGCTGATTGCTGAGCCAGGAAGCATGGGAAAGAGCCCCTGTGCGCTCCCCGGTGGACCCAGAAATACTTCCGGTCCATTTCGAGATTCGCCGCTGAGCATGTGGAGCCCCCCCACACACACACTGCTGTGGGACACTCCATCCACCCCAGCTTCACAGCATTCACAAGCTATGCTGGTACCTCCAGGTATGTACAAAAAATGCATTTAAAGCTGTTTCTATGGCCAAATTGCTGATTCTCCAAATTGGCATCGAATCTTCAGATTCATCCAAGTTGAATTAGGACAGTGATCCAAATCAACAAATCAAATCATTATCCCTGATTTGGGCTGTATCTGAATCTGAATTGAATAGGACCTGCTTGGCACACCCCTACTAAGTACAAACAGTCAAAAAGCCCAAGGCTGAATGAATTCAGTCTTTACAGGTTAGTCTAAGATGCACAGCTTGAATTGAAACAGAAGTGAACAAACATTTACCTTTGATCCAGGAAATGCAGCCACATACTTGCAGTGACCCAGGCCAGAAGTAGGGGGTCACAGGAGCACAGCCCTCTAGCTATGTGTTCTTCCTCTTCCTGCTGCCCCCAAGGTCCCTCAGATTTCCAGTCCAAAATTATAGCATCAGGACTTTTCAGGGTTGCTCATCACTTCCTCTTCACGCTTCTAGGTGCCTCTGGGATTTGTAGACCACAGTTGCATCCAGCAGTAAGCTTGAGCAGGGGAAGGGGTGTTTAACCCATCTCCCTGGCCCCGGCATCAAGCCAGGGTTTGCTGGGGGGGAGGAAAGGGGTGGCCCTCCCCTGTAGACTGGGCTGCATCCCCAGCTGGGCTTGTCTCCCCTCCCAACCCCCTTGTCAGTCAGTTTTCACTGCTCCAGCTAGGGAGCAGAGGGGTGTATTTTTGTACATACCTGGAGGTACCAGCATAGCTTGTGAATGCTGCTCTCTGGAGCAGACAGCCCAGCCCAGCCCAGCCCAGGGCAGCAAAACATGCTGGGGGGCTGTGATTTAACTTGAATCAGGAAGGGGTCTGGGACAGAAGTTTCATGAACTGCTTTAACCCAAATCAGTTAAGTCTGACACACTACATTCAACCAGGTTTATCTTAAACCAGTTTCAGCCATTTTGAAATTGGTTTATGTGCACTGATCTTCTGTTCTGTTACAGATTTAAACCAGTTTCTAATCACTTAAACCAGTTTATCTGTAACTACTGTCTCTAGCCTATGTGTGTCAGATACAGCATCTAAAAATGTCAATATATTTGCTTGCCAAATGTGCATATACCTCCTGACTGGATCGAGTATGAGGTACCTGTTAGGTACCAAAGTTAGGTAATAATTATCCCCTTTTGACATACAGGGATTCATAGTGCGTTAACGCTTTAGGTACAACCCCTAAACGCCCAGGCCAGATACAGACATTACACTTCTACCATTGTAAGCGATTGGAATCCAATCCATACCAATAACAGAACAGAAGTTAGACACAAAACCAGTTTATAGCTGTAACAGAATAAAAGTTTATCACACATAGACTGGTTTAAAAATGGCAGAACCCAGTCTAAGATTTGCCCTTACTCCCTCCACCAAAGGGCAAATGTGTGTTCTGTTCACTACTGATCTCAATTATGCCACTTACAGCAAACCACATAACTTAGATTGCTTCTTCCTAGGGTTTTTTAACATCTGTACCTATCCCTAGGGTATATATACATGTTTGAGGGACCTGATCTACGATCACACAGCTTACTTTAAGCCACATGATTGTAGATTGGCTCCCACTTATGCAAATATTTGCTGGTGCCAGGAAGCACACTGGGAACTCAGTGTAAATAAGTTGGGGGAGGATTGCAGAGCTAGCAGGACCACAAGGGGGTTGGTAGGTGCAAGTGGGTTTGGCAGGATTGGGTGGAGGCTGGTGGATCCACAGGGGTAGTTGTCTATCCAGGAACGGGAAAATCAAGGACTAAAAATAGTGTAGTCATGGTGGGGGGAGGGCTAAGTAGCTGGGCTTTACCAGCCCCAGAGCTGAGCTCCAAACATGTACAGACACTCAGTAGATTGGGCTAACCTTTTCCTGATCTAATTTAGTTAATTTCCTCAGGTGAACTAAGTTTGATTGGGCCAGCTATATTTTGCCCAGTCTAACTTCCTTAAACATCTGTTTAGTTTAGCACTTATATTGACCTAATACTAGAAACAGAAAACTATTGCATTTCTAACAAAACAGAAGGAACAGTACCAACTCTGCAGCTTTTAACAGATGATTTCAAACCTGTATATTATTAAGGCTCAATCTCAGTATCATTACTTCCACTGCAGAGAAAGGTTAAGTCATTTGCCTGAGGGGCAGTGTGGACAAGTGGGTTAGGGATGGGACTATCAATCAGGAGTATAGTTCTTGTGCTGTTCTCTAATTTTTTTCCAATAATGTCCAAAAGAAATTGCCTTCGGGTGGGGACCAACCATGACAAATTCACTCCATAAGGTATTTATTTGACACAGTTATGAAGAGCTGAATGGCATAATACAAGTTATATTAAACTATAGTGGTTTCTACTCACTCCATAATGCATTTATTCTATATCATTTTATCCATTCTATATCCTTTTATCTTTTCACTCTCCATATATAGCCTGTCTTTTTAAATACCTTATTATACAGGAACGTTTGCAGTTCCCACACCTCTAGCCCTCCCTCCTTGTCTTACCTGTTGGTAAAATGACTGAACTCATTGATTGCTTTTATAGAACTATCCTAATCTTTCCAAATGAAGATTTTCTTATTGGAATTGAAAAGCAGATGAAGTCTTCTACAAAACAGGATGCTTTCACACAGTGACACTCAATACGTGGTTCCTAGGGGTATTGCAAATAAGTAACATTATTATATAGCACAGTATTTTATATTTAAAAGCAATGTTTGTATTGTTTGAGATCACTGTATCTTAGGGCCACTCCACATGTGCAAGTAAATGTGCAGTGGGATCTAATGCGCGATCCACAAAATTGCCACAGGTTGCATGAAGCATCCTCATAGTTTGGATGCCATATCAGCTGTAGTCTCCCAGCCAGTGGGGTAAATGGAGAACCCCTGTGGCTGCGAGCCCTTTCAGCTAATGGGGCATCCAGCCATGGGAGCAGGTGTTCCTACAGCTAGGAGTCAGTGCAAGGTGCAAGCTCCCAGTTTCTGGGGTGCACAAGGGCCTCTACATGTGCAGGTAAAGATGCAATGGGATCTAATGCATAATCCAAATAGCTGTGGGGATGTGCCATGCACCCCTATGGCTGGGAGAAACAGCTACTGTAATGTCCCATCCCCAGAGGTGTGTGAAGTCCTCAGGGCTGGGACACCATGGCTGCTGTAGTCTCCAGGCCCCTGGGGTGAGTCTCCCAGAAGCTGGGAGACTGTGGCAGCTGTTGTCTCCCAGCTCCCCTGGCATGCTCCATGTACCCCTGGGGCTGTTAGATTCCAGCTTCACCCTGCAGTTGCCAGGATCCAGCTTCAGGGCAGCACGGGGACCCAGAGTTGGCACCTGTCAAAGCTGAGAGTCCCCAGCAGTTTTGGGACTCCCAGCCCCAGCTAGGCATGGTGCACCCTTGCAGCTGGGAGCCCGGCCAGGTGACAGGGCTCCCAGCTACAAGGGTCACCCTGCTACATACGCAAATTAAAGTGGGATATCAACCAGCTATAAATTAGTACACATTTGCAAGGTCTAACTTGATAGATGGTTGGTGCTTTTTATGGCATGATAGGTACTTTGAACATGTAGCTGGTTTCAGTTAATTGTGCATTTAACCAGCTGATTGCACAACAGCTGTAACATGTAGAGGGGGCCTAATTGAATGAACAGTAGCTGTGAGACCACTTAAGACATGATTAACTGGTTAATCTTCACTTAAGTGTAACGTGTAGATGGGGCCTTAATTCAACTCCATGCTTTCTCAAGAACTGTGCAAACCAAAGCATAAAATATCACCAAAAAATTGTTTCTATAAGAAACTAAATTTCATGAGTAAACACACGGCATCTAGACAATAATTACACCCTTTCAGAATGTTATATAGCAGAAATAAGCTGTTCATCCAACATTAAACAGCTAACTTTGACAACACTTTATGTGCCTTGAGTGGGTTTTTGACTACTTATATAACTAAGTAACTACTTAAAAGTTTTGGATGAACATCACATGCATAAATAAAAAGATTTTTATTCCACTCCCAAAGAACTAACCTGGACAATATTCTTGTTGAAAGATAATTTTTAGTACGAGGTCTTGACAGGGTCAAAATTGTTTTAGCTAAAGAACAGAATTCAAGTACATAAATCTTTTAAGAATGAATAGGAGGGAGGTAGAGTCTAGAATGGCAAAAAGTAGGTGTTGAATTATCCACAGCTTTGCATTGCCTCTGAATAATTTAAGATACCTTCTTTTGGCAGATGCTCAAGCTGCAAACATATCTGGTCTTTTTAGATGATATATTCTGTATAAAAATTTTATAGAAAGCATCAGAGTAAGGGAGAATGTTTTGATTTTTATGACAAGTTGCTTTATGTCCTGGTGCACATGTCAAAATACATTATTTTGTGACATATGACATGTGGTGAGTCATCCTACACTAGAAACAGAGCAAGATGACATAGATAATACAGCAAATAATATATACTAGTGGTATTTGTAAACAGTGGCTTTTGGACTAGTATGGTTTCTCTTTAATATGTATACCATGCTGTGAACCAAGACTCCCTGTCCTTTAATATCTGTAACTATAAATACTTATAAGGAAGGGAATATTCAATTTTCTGTAAAACTGAAGTTGTAACCATTGGCAACTTATTTATGAGAAATGCTGCTGCTCAATAATATAGATCTATTTCAAAGATGTCAATATTTTTAATTTCTTATGAGATATCTCCCCTTTTGTTGAGCTAATTATGCAGAAACAAGATTTCTTTATATTAGACAATAAATTGCCTTCTATCTCTATGCTGGAATTAACAGTTCTTATAATGGAAAATATTATGCAGTAAATACTTCCTGAAACAGACATAGTTGATCTTGAAGCATATAAACAGTAAATATGCAGAATACTTTAAACAGTACTCTTAAGACTTGATAAACAGGTCAGCAGGCCTAATATGGTGTAGAAGGGCACTAAGGTGCCTGCTACTGATGGCAGTAGTATGAGCTCAGCTGCCAGTCACCAGGGCAGCCCAGGTGTGGGTTGCCGAGACAACCAGTCTGGTCAGATGACCAGAAGGGGGCAGGGCCTGGCCTTTATAAACAAGCCAGGTCCAGGCCAAAGGACAGTTCCCCTTCTGGCAGCCAAGGAAGAGGGAGCTCTGTTGGAGCAAGCAGAGCAGAACATAACAGAGAGGCCTGATGGCTGGAGACTGTCTGCTTGACAATACTGGGTGGAGGAAACCCTGAGAAGGATACGCGAGGGATAGCCGGGTTGGCTTGAAGTTTAAGTTGTAACCCAGGAGTGGGAGTTTTCTGTTTTGGTTGTGATATTACACCGGAGGACTGGGCAAGGCTGTAGGGGTTGGAGGAGGCCTCAGAGGAGCTCCCCAGTAGCATGGGGGGGTTCCTGGCACCACAGAGGGTACTGCGTTTTGGGGGTGTCCTGACCCTGGCCCCAGTGGGGCAGCATCAGGTGGAGCCCAGGAAAGGACAAGCACACTGAGCAGGCCCCAGTGTGGGCGACGCCAGCACAGGAGACAGACCCCAGTGAGGGCTGCGAGGCCCGTGGGGCAGGACAGGCCCGGCACAGATGGCGAGAGCCATGAGGCCCAGTGCAGGGGGACAGTACAGAGGCAAGGCCCCAGGGAGAGCGGCAGTACAGAGGCAAGGCCCCGGTGCAGGCGAGAGCCGCGAGGTGAGACAGGCGGGCACGGAGACGAGTCTGGGGACCCGTAAGGGCACGGGCGACTGGGACTCACATGCAGCCCAAAGGTCAGAGTGCAGCGGGCGAGTAGACCAAGTCAAGATACATCCAGGCCGTGCCAAAGAGGGTAGAAAGGCAGCCTCCCTTGAACATATTAACTTGAAAGATGTGGCAGGCGAGATAAAGGCGGTGCATTCAAACCATATTTGGCATGGTAGGTAGGGGGGCTAGGGGAGGTCACGGCACCCCTAGCGGTCGTCCTGCCACATATGGCAAAACAGAGCTGCATAAATACTCTTATTTTGTTTTTTACCAGGTTGACCTCGGCTTAACTAAATCAAGAGATGGTTTAAGCTAAACCAGCATAAGAGGGCCTATTTGCTTCTACCATCGCTGTCCCTACCTGAGCCCAACTCCCTATGCAGCCTGGCTCTGTAGCTGCCAATGTCCCCAGGGAAACTGGGAACAGTGGTGGAAGCAGTAACATCAGGCAGGGAAGGGAGTGGATGGATTGTGAGGGGACGTTTAACTGAGCGTGGAGGAGAAGAGAGGAGAGAGTGCTTCGTATCTGTTTTGGGGAATAAAAACCCCTGACTGCTGTTGCAGCACTGTGGTCTATCTGTCTGCCCTGAGGGGAGCTCAGAGCAGGGGTGCCAGTCATTTCTGCCACACACTCCTTTACAAAATCCTGGATCCACCTATGATAGAAACCAAATAGATGTGAGGGAATCCACAGAAATCAAAATAGAGGCAAATAGAAAGATTCTGAACCTGATTTACCACTACTTTGATTCATGTTAAACATGTGACCTCAAACTTTTGTAACACATGAAAAGTCATTCTATCTTAATGGAGGATTAGAAATTTCACTATTGCTAAAATAGTTATATTAAATACTTTGTAAAATTATTTAGTTGAAAGATACTGGATTTGTTATAGGCAAATTTCATAATTCAATCAACTTTTGTGATTGAAGTGACAACTTTACTCTTTTTGTGTAATGCTGATACCTTATATCTGTATCAGAACAAATGACCTGCAAAGAAAAGAAAGATGGAGTTCCTACATATTGTCCTGTTCCTCTAGTCTGTTTGTGACTACAGTGAGTTTTCTTGAACTGAAAAGTAGATTTTAGCTAGTTTGTCTACAAATACTGGTATACCTACTTTTGGCTTCCAGTCACTTATACCACCTGACACACAAATTCTCTCATCTTTTTATCCCAGTCACTCTGCTATGTCATGGTACTGTTCTAAGACCCATGCAAAGGAGAAAAAGATAAGGTGGTCTCTTTGCCCCATCATCCTTTTTCTACTGCATGCTGCAAGAATATGTATAACTGAAGTCACTGGGGCATGGGAGGAGAGGAGGGGAAGCCCATGGTGATGCACAGAGGGTACACAGAAATGCACATGAACCCCTGGAGAGTGCTGGTGCACCCACTAACCAGTCATGCTTGCCACTTAGGTGCCCTGTCTGCAAGCACCAGCTGGGGAGCGGCACTCCCGGAAGCAGCCACAGCCACTTCCAGAAGCAGCCACAGCAATTGGCCACTTTGTGCTTTCCCCCACCCCTCCAAGTCAGTGAGATCAGCTGCAACCTCAGTCAGTGACTGGTTACTGGGGGGGCATGTGCCCCTCCTGTTTAAGGTGGCACCAGTTGTCCATGGGGAAGCCATTGCTTCCTATAGATCCTATTAATTAGCCTCCTTCTGTATTTTTATTTATTATATTACTATTCTATTTGCCTAGTGGTTTTGAGTTCTTGATTATAGTGGTTATTTTCCTCGTGGTTTTGTTTATTTCCTTATTTGACCCTTGGCTGATGCAAGGCACCACCAATCAGTTGGACATGCTAAGGGCTCTGAAGCCTGGATGGGTGCTGTCAACATGAGTTTAGCTTTCCCATTGTCTTTTTCACTCCTTTCTCTAGAAAGTTGAATTGTTTAATTTAAATTCCATTTTGATTTTCACTAGTCATCAGTTTTATTTCCATTTAATTTTGGGGGAGATGTCTTGCTAACTATAGGCTATAGGCTGTACAGGAGGGACAGGATAGGAAAGAGAGGTGGAGGCATGGCTCTCTATATTAAGGAGGAATACACATCCTTGTCAATTAGTAAGGAGTCAGGGGAGGGGCACTATGAAGTGCTTTGGGTTAGGGTGCAAGGCAGTCGAGGGGAAAGAGACTTAATGGTGGGAGTCTACTACAGACCTCCCAACCAGGGAGAGGAGCTTGACCAGGATTTCTTCGGTCAGCTCACATAGGTAGTGAAGGCTAAGGATGTGGTAGTCAAGGGGGACCTCAACTTCCCGGACATCTGCTGGGAAGAGCAGTCAGCCAGGTCTGAACGCTCACGTAGGTTCTTGGCCAGAGTGCAGGACCTCCATCTCACCCAGGACGTGCATAGCCCCACCAGGGGAAATGTCTTGCTGGCCCGGGTGATGACCTGGTGAGGGGGCTGCGGGTGCTCAACCACCTGGGCGACAGCGATCATTGCCTGCTGGAATTCACCATCCAGCGCAAGGTGGGAAAGGCAAGCAGTAAGGCAGTGGCCCTAGATTTTAAGAGGGCAAACTTCAATGAGCTGAGGAGGATAGTTGGAGAAGCGCTGAGATCCCAGAGGGGAGGGGAGCCAGGTGTCCAAAGTGAGTGGTCGCTCCTTAAGGAGACAACCCTCCAAGCCCAAAGGTAATCTCAATGAGGATCAAAGGGAGCAGGAGAGCACACAAGCCTCCATGGCTCACCAAAAGCATCCGGGAATGTCTCCTTGCTAAAAAGGAGGC
>NW_017728931.1:69295511-69297014 GCF_001723895.1 Crocodylus porosus | reverse complement strand
CTAGATGATCTGTTCAGGTCCCTTCCGACCCTAGAAACTATGAAACTATGAAACTCCTATCTCTTCTGCATTTCTTCTCTCATTGTTCTTTCTAATTTTCATGCTGCTCTTCTAGTTTGTTTGCTGCAAAAGAGATAGACTACTCTTCCATAATTTAACATTTATTGTCCTATGAATTTGAATCACCTTGATTTTATTAAATTACCACAGCTAATGATTACTGAAAATAAAAGTAGATATATATCTATATATATACATTTTAGGATGGACTGCTTCCAAGAGGCAAGTCAACTAGTGCAGAAAAGAAGTCTCAAAATATTGTTAAAGGGATATAATTCTAAGATGTATAACATTATCAAATGCTCTAAATTTGGGAATGTACATTTTTTAATTCCTAGATGAGATTCCTACATTTCAAAGATCAGACATTTTCAGTAGTAGTAGTTACAGTGGCCACACATAAAATTCATAATCTGCTGCCAAACCTGTTTCTTTTTTCTGCTGTTTTACTAGATACTCAGGATTTTTTAAAAGCTAGTTTCATGATAAGCTTTATTCTTTCATAGAATCATAGAAGTAGGGTCAGAAGGGATCTTGTAGATCTTCAAGTCTGACCCCCTGCTTGGACAGGAGAAAAACTGGGCTCAAATGACTCCAGCCAAGAAGGCATCAAGCCTCTTATTAAAGAGCCCCAGGGTAGAAGCCAGCACCACTTCCCTACGAAGTTGGTTCCAGATCCTAGCTGCCCAAACTGTGAAGTAGTTTTTACAGATGTCTAATCTTAACCTGCTGTCCAACAACTTGTGGCCATTGTTCCTTGTTATGCCAGGGGGCGCTAGGGGAAACAAGGTCTCTCCCAAACCCTTCTAGTCCCCCGCTAGTGAGTTTATAGACAGTCACAAGGTCCCTCCTCAGCCTTCTCTTGTAAAGGCTGAACAGTTTTAGGTCCTGCAGTCTTTCATTGTAGAATCTGCCCTGTTGTCCCCGGATCATGCAGGTGGACCTCCTCTGGACCCTCTCAATGTTGTCCACATCCCTCCTGAAATGGGGCGCACAGAACTGGACACAGTTCTCCAGCTGTGGCCTGACCATTGTTGTATAGAGGGGGAGGATCACCTCCTTGGCCCTACCTGAGACGCATTTGTGGATGCATGACATAGTCTGGTTAGCCCTTCCAACTGTGATCTCGCATTGTTGGCCCATGTTCATCTTGGAGTCAATAATGATTCCAAGATCCCTTTCTGCCTCCGTGCTCTCAAGAAGGGGGTTTCCAATCATATAAGTGTGCTGCTGCTTACTACTGCCCTAGTGCAGCACCATGCACTTGTCAGTATTGAAACGCATCCTGTTTTTGTTAGCCCACCCCTGTAACCTATCCAGGTCTTGCTGCAGTCTTTCCCTCCCTACTAGCGTGCTCACCTCACCCCCAAATTTTGGTATCATCAGAGAATTTAAACAGGGTGCTTTTCACCCCATCATCCAAATCGCTGATAAAGAGATTGA
>NW_017728931.1:69283298-69295255 GCF_001723895.1 Crocodylus porosus | reverse complement strand
CACCCTCTGAGTACGACCCTTCAGCCAATATCCAATGCTTTTGTGACCTGATCATAAAAGGCAATCAGGTTGGTCTGACATGACCTGCCCCTAATGAAACCGTGTTGGTTGCCCTTGAACATAATCCCTGAAGCTGGCCCATCACAGATGTGCTCCTTCATGTTCTTCTCAAAGAGTTTCCCTAGGATTGAAGTAAGACTGATGGGCCTATAGTTGCCTGGGTCCTCCCTCCTCCCTTGTTTGAAGATGGGGGCAACGTTGGCTATCTTCCAATCCTCTGGCACCTGGCCCGAACACCATGAGCACTCGTAAAGCCATGCCAAGGGCCCTGCAATAACCCCAGCTAGCTTCCTTAACACCCTGGGGTGGAGAGCATCTGGACCTGCTGATTTGTACACATCTAGCCCCTCCAGAAGCTCTCTAACCCGGTCTTCCCCAGCCTGATGTTTGGAGGCATTCCCCTCAAGTCTGTCTTGCATCATGGTGGGGAAGTCCTAGTCCCTGCACAAGAAAATGGAGGTGAAGAATTGGTTAAAGAGGTCTGCTTTCTCCTCTGGTGCACCCACCAGATCGCCCAGAGACTCTTGCAGGGGCCCCACATTGTCCGGCGCTTTCTTCATCCTCCCTATGTATTTGAAAAAGGACTTGTTATTATCTTTGATCTTGGACGCTAGTCCTAGGTCTATGTCCGCCTTAGCTTTCCTGACAGCCCCCCCCACAGGCCCAAGCAGAGGAGGTATACTTCTCTTTGGAGATAGCACCCCCCTTCCACTGGTTGTTCACCACCTTTTTGGCAATCAGGCATTCCCAGACACTCTTGGTGAGCCAGGGGGGCTTCCAGGCACTCCTGCCCCCCTTGCTTCTTGTTGGAATGGTCATCCATTGGGCCCTGAGTATCATCTCCTTAAGGAATGACCACTCATCTTGGGCACTGAGTTCCCCTGCTCTTGAGAACCCCAGCACCTCTCCCACTAATCTCCTCAACTCGTTGAAATTGGCCCTCTTGAAGTCTAGGACTACTGCCTTGCTGCATGCCCTTGACACCCTGCACTGGATGGTGAATTCCAGCAAGCAATGATCGCTATCACCCAGGTGGTCAAGAACCTAGAGACCCCTTACCAGGTCATCGCCTGTGGCCAGGACCAGGTCCAACAGGGCATTTCCTCTGGTGGGACTGTGCACTTCCTGAATTAAGCGGAGGTCCTGTATCTCAGCCAGGAACCTTCTGGAATGGTCCAACCTGGCTGACTGTTCCTCCCAACAGATGTCCGAGTAATTTAAATGACCTATTACAACTACATCCCTTGCCCTAAGTGCCTCTGCAAGCTGGCCCAAAAATTCCCGGTCCAGCTCCTCCCCTTGGTTGGGGGGTCTGTAGTAGATCCCCACCATTAGATCCCTCTCCCCATGGCCCCCTTGTATCTTGACCCAGAGCACTTCACCTTGACCCTCCTCTGACCCTATTCTGCTGGCAGAGGATGTGTATTGCTCCTTGACATAGAGCACCACACCCCCACCTTAACTTCATTCTCTATCCAGCCTGTAAAGTCTATAGCACCTAATTGTAACTGCCCAGTTGTGGGATGAATCCCACCACATTTCTGTAAGCCCTATTATGTCTGGGTCTGAACTGGCTATTCTGAGGGCGAGTTCCTCCTGTTTATTCCCCATACTACAAGCATTGGTATATAGGCATTTAAAGCCTTGCCTAGCTATGTGTGCTACCCCCCAATTTAGGAGACTGTCTGGACCCCTGTTTCTTACCTGGGCACTCCTTGCATTTGTCACCTGTCTTGCTCGGGTGGTGTCTCCTCGTCTTCCTGCAGCTCCCTCTCCTGGTGAGGCTAGTTTAAAGCTCGCCATACGAGATCAGCCAACCTGGAAGAGAAGACACCCTTGCCTTTAGCAGAGAGGTGAAGCCCGTCCCACCCCAGCAAGTTCCCCACCCGAAAGCATGGCTAATTATCTAGGAACTCAAGGCCTGCCTGGCAGCACCTACTGCATAAGCACCAGTTGACCTCGGCAATGCAGGCCACATGTCAACATCCCCAGTTACTCACTGGAAGAAGAGAGGAGAATACCACCTACTGTGGTAGAGATGTCAAATTCACAGCCTGAAGGTGAGATGCAACTTCTGGGGTAGCTCAACATGGCCTGCCTGGCAATTAAAAAGCTGGACTTCTTTATAGTATTCTGAATCTTGATATAGGATATGACATCTTTTGCCAGTCATAAAGAGTCATAAAGGGGATGAGATGTTTCAGGAACTGCTGGCTGATAATAGCAGAGGACCACCCAATGAGACATAGGTTCCACAGATCTGTCCATTAATATGTACTCCAAATGCATTTGACATTTTAGTTTAACACTAGCCAAAATGTTAAAAACTTGACATTTCCTGTCAGCAACATCACAGTACGGCTTCTGGAAAAAAGGGCCCCTCTAGACATGCAAGTAAGGGCACAATGGGATCTGATGCATGGTCCACACAATCATGCTTCCTGTCCTGCTACATGTGCTTGGCAGGAGGCTTGATTGTGGGGTTGGAAGTTAGATCCCATCATGCCTTATTGCCAGTTCAGGGAGAGCCTGGGATCATGATCCCAGGCTTACCCTGCGCTGGCAAGTAGTAAGCTCCCACAGGTGGGACCCCTGTCAGCTGACCCAGCATCCCAACTGTTGGGGCACCCCAGGGGTCCCCATGCCTGAGAGCCAACAGTTGATACAGACTTTCAGCTGTGGGGTCATCCCTGGCACCCCGCATCTGTGAGACCACAGTTGACCTGGGCTTTCAGCTGGGGGAGATCTAGCCACAGAAGCATATGATCCCATGGCTAGGAGCCCATATCAGTTGTAAGCTCCCAGTCTCTGGGGTGCACGTTGGTCTTTGGCTGGGAGCCCTGATCAGCTGATGGGGCTCCCAGCCATCAGTGCCCCTGACCACATGTTCCATTAATGGCATTATAGTAATGAGCCACAAAGTCATTACACATATTTTGTGGAATAACTTCATGGCTTATTCCTCCTTTTATCATGACATTAATTGATTGAACATGTGGCCAGATGACAACTACTTAAACACAGTGTAATATCCAGACGGGGCCTAAGTATGTGATAAAATAGCAGAAGTGAGAATCCATATTGTTAGCGATGGTTATATTTATTGTTTTTTGATGTTTAATTTTGAAATGTATAGTTCCTAAATGTACCCTGTAGGTTCAGATACCTACTCCTCTTGTCAAGGTCAGGTATCTGTGCAATCTACTGATATGTTTAAAACATGGTCAACCTTATCCTCATGTATCCCAAGACACCCCAGACAGTGTAGGTGGAGTGAGATTTATCTTGGGTAAATATAATGACCATTTGCAGTAGTCTGTTAACAGGTACATCCTAGAAAACCATCTCAAAGGATGAGGATATTCTTTGTCCCAGTTCCAACTATTCTCAAGACTTTTGCCAGGAACATAGTAGTCTGTCACGTTATCTGCTATCCATTACTTACACAAAAATGAGCCAAGAACTAAATCTACAAATCAAGTTTTTACCTCTATTTTTCTTAGCAGGGACCAGGACATCCCCCCACATCGGGATTCCAGATGAACTCAGGAGAGACACTGACAGGCCTAGGGTCAGAGAGGACCTAGTTAGGGAACTTCTGCTAAGGCTGAACATGTTTAAACCAGCAGGTGCAGATGATATCCACCCCAGGGTGCTGAGGGAATTGACAGGGGTCATTGCAAGACCCCTGGCATGGTTTTATGAGCACTCATGGTGCTCTGGCCAGGTGCCAGGGAACTGGAAAAGGGACAATGTGGTCCCCATTTTCAAAAAAGGAAGGAAAGAGGACCCAGGAAACTATGAACCTATTAGTCTTACTTCGGTCTTGGGCAAGCTCTTTGAGAAAATTATCCAGGAGCACATCTGCGAGGAACCAGCAGGGGAAATTATGTTTAGGAGTAACAAACATGGTTTCATTAGGGTCAGGCCCTGTCAGACCAACCTGATTGCCTTTTACAGCCAGGTCACAAAATCCTTAGATGCAGGTGTTGTGGTGGATGTAGTCTTTCTGCACTTTAGGAAGGCCTTTGACACTTTCACCCCATTCTCATTAAAACAATTGGGTGACTGGTGTTGATGCCTACACAGTCTGATGGGTCAAAAATTGGTTAGAGGGCCACACCTAGAGAGCCCTCTAGCCAATTTACAACCCATCATGGATGGGTCATTTTCAACCTGTAGGAATGTGGGCAGTGGGGTCCCCCAGGGCTTGGTCCTCAGGCCGACACTGTTCAACATCCTCATCAGTAATTTGGACGAGGGGGTGAAAAGCACCTTGTTCAAATTCATGGATGACACTAAGATGTGGGGAGAGATGGTCATGATAGAAGGGAGGGACAGGCTACAACTAGATCTGGACAGGTTACAGGGTGGGCAGATGAGAATAGGATGGGATTCAATATTGACAAGTTCAATATTGACTTCACCTAGGATGGAAGAACCAGCAGCATACCTACAGGCTAGGGAACTCCCTTCTCATCAGCACAGAGGCAGAAAAGGATCTTGGAGTCATTATTGATTCCAAGATGAACATGGGCAGCCAATATGAGGATGTGGTCAGTAAGGCTAACCACACCTTCCATCTTGAGCAGGTCCAAAGAGGTGATCCTCCCCCTCTATGCGGCACTGGTCAGGCTGCAGTTGGAATACTTCGTCCAGTTCTGGGTGCCGCACTTCAGGAGGGATATGGACAACATTGAAAGGGTCCAAAGGAGTGCTACTCACGTGGTCAGGGGGCAGTAGGGCAGGCCCTACGAAGAGAGGCTATGGGACCTGAACCTGTTCAGCTTCCATGAGAGAAGGCTGAGAGGGGATCTGGTGGCCATCTATAAACTTACCGGGGGGGACCTGTGGGGAATGGGAGAGTCCTAGTTCCCCCGAGCACTATCAGAAGTAACTAGGAAAACCAGCACAAGTTGACTGAGAGTAGGTTCAGGCTAGATATCAGGAGGCACTACTTCACAGTCAGGGCATCTAGGATCTGGAAAAAACTTCCAAGGAAAGTGGTGTTCACCCTTACCTTGGGGGTCTTCAAAATGAGGCTAGATAATCACCTAGCCGGGGTCGTTTGAACCCAGCATTCTTTCCTGTCCATGGCAGAGGGTCAGCCTTGATGATCTGCTCAATTCCCTTCTGACCCTACCAACCATGAAACTAATTAGGGCCATAGGGTCTTGGTAGGAGATGCTCTAAACGGTAGGGAAAGCTGCAGTTTTGAGGGCATTCTCCACCCACCCTGTTGAAGCTGTATAATTTCATAGAAATTATAGAGAAGTAGGTATGGAAACAACCTCCAGAAGTCATCAAGTACAGCCACCTGCCTAAACAGAGAGAGAGAGCACACAAGACAGCATGGTTTTATAGTCTAATGGTTAGGGCACTCACTTGGAATGAGGGTGATAGGGGTCCTGCTCCTGAGATTGCTTGTATTTAAACAGCCATTGGATAAAATACATGAACAATGATCAGAACAGGGACTGGAACATCAGTGCTCTCATTAGAAGTCAAAATCCTTCTTGTTATATCTCTGTGTCTGGACTCCTAAACCTTGCATTCCTTTTACAGAGTGGCACAGTTTCAACAGAAGGGAGAAGGAGAACCCCCAACCTCAGCCTTGCTTAAGCCTGATTTACTCTTTTAATTTTTTTCTGTCTAAGAGTAGCAATCCTGAGATCAGCAATGACAGCCGTTCTAATTAAAGCACCCACAGGGCCACGTGTATTCAGCATCTCGTGCTTCAAAATGGTGGTGGGGGCACTTTAACTAAAGCTTGTTTGATGAGCTTTAGTTAAAGCACCTCCACCACCATTTTGAAATGCAGGGATGCTGAATACAGTTAACACAGAGTCTGCTGGAGTGCACTAATTAACTCACTCCAGTAGACTTGCAGCAGACTTGATTAATCTAGTATACTCCAATGCATGCTAATTAGTATGCATTTGAGCAGAGCTCCGTCGTATGTATAGATGCCCATGAAGATTTACAGGAGATGAGTTCCCTTTCTTTGTGTTCTGTCCTCTTTAGTAAAGTTACTTGTCTACTTGCCTTAGAAGGAGGAAAAGTGCTTATTTGATTTAATCATTGAATAATTTTGAAAGCTATTTGTATACTGCATCTTAAAGTAGGATTCCCTTATAAAACAATTGCTTCTGAAACTACACAAATGTATGGTAGATTGTAACTATATTTATTTTGTTATTGGAGAAGATTCCTGTTTTATTTACATGCATCTTTTGAAAGTAATGAGATCTTTTGTGTGTTCAATATAACAAAAAACAGATAACTATAATGGAGTAGGAAGTAATAAATCTACTTGAGTTTATGACTTTGCCCTGCTAAAGTAACAAAGTTAATGCAACAGATTTTTTCAAGCATAAAAAGTATAAAATTAGATAAAACTCCAATAGCTAAGTGAACCTGGAGGAAAAATGCATCACTGCCTGTTAATTTTAAACAACATATTTTTCCATAAAATATGCTCACAAGGGAATGATACTTATTGTTCTTTTGAAAGCAATTACTCTACTGTGCAGTACATTATGCTGCAAAAATACACACCAATAAACAGCAATAATAATGATCCTTTAAAGTGTCCCTTGTGTGCTGTGATGTATCTATTGCTAACTCACATAGTAAATCTAAAGTGTTCAAGAAATAAGATATAATGCATCTGCAGGGCTTAATCCAGATTTTCTCATTTAGTATTCTTAAAAGCACAAAACTGGCTATGACAATAAAGTTCTTGAGATAGATCTCTTTAAGTTTTATTTAAAAATGCACAAAACAATTATAGAAAATAAACTACCATTGCATTGCATGAGATATACAAGTGAATGGCAACACTTTTGTAATAAGTGTTTTGGGGGCCACATATCCTGCAAACTGTTCTTTGTGGGTACAGGGAATCAGCTACATGGGCAACACTTTGAAGGATCAGTGCTTGTGTGTCATTCAAAGTATATTCACAGACTTGAATTATAGTTGTATTATGTATGATAAAATACCCATTTTTACAACAAACTCTTTGCAAGTCCTTTTATTCCCTATTTGCCAATTAAAACCTGAGGTCATAAGGCTTTGTTTCCCATGTAACACTTACTGATGTCACATGAGATCATTAATCTGTGATGCAGTGTATTTAGTTCATTCTCATGGTCACTGGCTGGTGTAGTATAAACACTAAATAAATAAATAACATCTCAGTCCTTGGATTCTGTGAGTCCTGTGCTGATGTCAATTCAGTCAATACAATCACAGCATAGATTAATATGGCTTATTCATCAGACATGCATTGCTTAACATGGGCCTCTATACTCATGAAATAATCATTCTGGTAACGGAGTAGCAGAAAATATTTTATTACAATGTATATATATAATTATGATGATAAAACTAAATTGCCTAAAACTAAAAATGCCTTTGTCTATTGGCCAATTGTAGAGAAGGTTAGAATATATTAACGTAAGATAATGTATGAAGTCATGTGAATACTAAAATATGCTTTTCTTGGTGTGGTGAATTATCTTAAAGATGGTGGATATAGCAGTAGCAATCAGTGAAATGTAAGTGCTATTCAGTATGAAAAATCCATGTTGGGTGAGTTGTATTCTTTTGAGAGAGAATATTATTCAGAAAGTCAAACCTTACACTAAAAAAGTACTATAACTCATAGAATTGGGGGGGGGGGCACTATGGAATACTAAACATCAAAGATCTCTGTTTAGTATTGTACATCCTAATAACCCATTTTTAGTTGGAACATGGCAGATGCTCAGTGTGTCCTGGGAATAACTATGTTTTCAACTCATTGCCCTCACTAGAGGTCTAGTGTTTTCTGGAATTTCCACACTGCTCAGCATATTTTTGGATATGGATACAGTATTAATATAACATGTTCTGTAGAAAGGAAAATATAGAGAGGAAGTACCATAGAGATTCTCAGTGCTGGGTACAGTGGCTGTGTCTACATGTACCTCTGACTGTACAGTTCTGGTGGCATGTGTCATTTTCAACCCTACTACACAGTAGCCTGTTGCTACTGTGCAGTAGTGGTGGCATCATGGTTAGTACCTGCCAATGCTAAATCTCTGTAGTGATGAGCTATGTCATCATAGCTCATTGCTATAGCGATGTAGTGTCTCATGTAAACACATCCAGTGAGAGCTCTAGGGACTTTCCATAAATAGTCCTTTGCAACAGTAGTTTGAAATGATATGGAATCATTGCATTGATATTCAGTGTTAGAAAAAAAGACAGCTGGTACACTATATTTTTTGTCAACTTGTTAGGTAATTTTACATTAACATAATTAGTCCATTTCTGATCATTTTGACAGTAGTTGATACTTCCCAAATGATCTTTTTGAAACTAGGTACAAACAGTCAAAAAGCCCAAGGCTGAATTGATTCAGTCTTTGCAGGTTGTCTAAGCTGCAAAGATTGAACCAATAAGCAAATGAACATGAAATGATTCATTTTTGATTTGAGAAAGGTAGTCATGTGCCTTCAGTGGCTCAAGATAGAAGCCAGGGGGACACTAAAGCAGCGCTCTCTTGCACATAACCAGCATAGGCTGTGTGTTCACTTCATCTTCCTGCTGTCCCTGAGGTCTCTGGGATTTGTAGTCCACAGTCACAAGTGAAGGACTCTTCAGGGATGCTCATCACTTTCTCTTCCTGCTTCCAGGTGCCTCTGGAATTGGTAGTCCACAATGGCAGCCAGCAGTAAGTTTAGCAGGGCAGGGAAGCTCTGTACTGAGGGGAAGGAAAATTGAACCTCCTTCCTTGGCCCCAGGACCCAGCTCGGGTTTGCCTACAGTTATCTTTCAGTGAGCCAGCCCTCACTGGTCCAGCTAGGGAGCAAAAGGTTGGGGCCAGTCCTGTTTTCTGAAGCAGACAGCCCAGCCCAGCCCAGAGCTGCAAAATGCTGGGATGTTGGGAGACTCCAATTTAACCTGAACCAGAAAGGGATCTGGGACAGAAGTTGGCTTGACCTAAACTGATACTATATTCAACCAGGTTTATCTTAAACCTGTTTCAGCCATTTTAATACTAGTTTATATGCACTGAACATCTATTCTGTTACAGGTTTAAACCAGTTTATGATCACTTAAACTGGTTTATGTGTAACTTCTGTCCCTAGCCCCAGTGGTAACATATCACAATGTGCAAACCTGCCTGCCTGAAGCCATGTACATATTAAAAATAGAACAGAGCGTGTCAGTTGTAATAATGCAACATTCTCATTTACTTCTAAAAAGGGACTTTTCATAGATGCCAGGTTGGATATATCACATTGACAGAATAAGATCCAACGTTATTGATAAGATTTCAGTAACTGACTCACTTCACATATACTTCATTATGAAATATTGTTTCACTATGTTAATACACTGTAACAGTGGTACTCAACCTCTTTTTAGACTCAAGACACCTCTTGTTAGACTTGGTGTACCGCTCATAAAATTCAGGCTCTTTGTTTTTACTAGGGTTTTGGCTAGGAAAAAATAATGGAACAGATTTTATTTTGCAAAAAATACAGAAAGACCACAATAGGTCAGAGTGGTTTTAACACCACAGATTCCTGTTTGAAATTTCTGGATTTATCTTGTGAATTATGTTTGTACACCAAACAGTGTTAATGTTTATGGCACCTCATGGCACCCTTGAGGCACCCCAGGGTGCTGTAAGATCTTGGCTGAAAATCACTGTGTTATAGCAATGGGATGCAACATTTTTTTGTAAATCAATGTCCGTTGTCATTTTAATCCCAAACTGTCTAGGGCTGACCAACCATCTCATGTAACTGAAATTTCTAAAATATATGTGTTCTTTCATATCTTGCATTGTGCTATCTTCTACTTTGGAATACATAGAAGGATATTAAATCACATTAAGAGAAATGGAACCTCACATGTTAGAGGCTAAGTTCTGTTAAGTTCTTCAATTAGCAATATTTTACTAATGCAGGGTTTCTTTTAAGTTAATGAGTGTCTTCCAATTGAGTATAGTTAATTTTCAGTTAGGTTCTAAGTATCCAGAGTTATCTTTCAGCTGCTTCAAGAATTAATTTCACTATTACCTCATGGTATCATACGTATTATTGTTATAGGATATTCCATTAGTTTGTGTAACATTGTCACATTGCCAATATTGCTGCATAAAGGTATTATCATATCTTTCGGTATATCGAGTGGCAATGCAGAAGTTTAGCTTATGTCACCACTAAATCTACTTACACATCAATCTTTGCAGAAAATTAGATTTCTGTCAGCACTTCTGTATCCATCATACCACTATTCTGGTAGGTGATGGAAAATGTCATTTTGTGATAGGGGATAAAGTAGTAATAACACTTTAAAGGTAGCTGGGAACGGAAAATTTGTCTTGTTTTTAGAGTAGATTCAGAGGTTCTGCCTGTCAGGAGGGTTTGCTTTTTGGGAGTGCTGGGCTTCTTCAACTGATTTTACTGACAATGGACCCTGAGCACTCAGAACTTTTCAGAATTTGGCCCTTTCTAAGCTCATTTATTTGCACTGTGTCAATAATATACCAGTATGCCAAGATGATTACTGTTTCTGCAGATCAAACTGTGCACTTGCTAGGAAAAACTTCTTTGTGTGGACACTGTCAGCAGTGGTTCAGTGAAGTCTAAGAACCTTCAGAAAGCATTTGAAAGGTCAAATGCATTTATGGTTTTTCTTCTTCATTTTAAACTAGAAAGTTTTAAAAGCATGATAGATAACGATGTGGACACATGCAGATTTTCATCATTAGGCACTTACTATGTTTTTCTTTTAACAACTTTGATTCCTTAAATACAGATATAGATTTTTCACACAGCAGTTACCCACTGACAGTGGTATTCAATTTAGCTGTGGATTTCTGATGTAGAATCTTTGAAAATTTGAAACTTTGTAAATACTGTGTGTTTTTCTAGGCTTCCTGAGCCTATGAAGTTATAAAAGCTGTGAGTGTCTTTTAAAGTACATATTTCAAATATGAATCTTTTCATCCTGTTTCATTTGATAGACATTAAATCCATTATCCAGATTTGTGGCAATCAGCAGGCAGCTCTGCTTGTGGAATCATAACACCTCCAGTCCATTTCTAAATTCGACTTGAATTAAGCTTTCTTTACCAACTCGTGCAGTATCTTGTATTAACTATATTGGCATTCACTATGTTTGTCAGAGGATAAAAAGAGAACGAAACGTCCCTACCTTGCTTCAGTCTTCCAAGAGTTCTTTTTCCTAGATCTGAGAAGTGAAGAATTCATATGAGAAGTGAAACATTGGGCATAGATATTTGTTTTTGCCCTGACCCAATTGTCCCTCTGCTTCTCTCCTCTTTTTCAGACTTTTCATGAGACTGGAGGCTGCCTTTGGGCTTTATTTTTGTCTTCTCTTATAAAAATGTATGCATCAATCTCTTAATCGATCTCAGGGGAGGGAGCTGATACCTTGCAAAGAATGTAAATGTTGTATGCCAGAAGGGAGAAGCCCCTCAAAAATATGTAGACAGGGAGTATGTCAATAGATGGAATTGCCTGATTCAAACAGTCTTTTCTTCCCTACTCTCACCTCTGCCCCTTGGTGTTTTAGTCTGGAAGTTCCTTGGCCCTCCATGAATAGGGAAAGCAAAATACAAAAAGAATATTCCCTCTCCTCTTTTCATTTCCCTTTAGAGGAACAAGTAAAACAGACTTGATTACAAGTGATGGCTTGATGCCAATGCACAGCTTAACTGAAAATGAATGGGCCAGGCCAAGCCCAAGAATACCAAGAATTTTGTTCACAGATGAACTTGGCTTTTGATTTGTGTTGATTTTGATGTAAAATGCAAACGGGCTCTTCCATTTTTTCCTGTTTTGTATAAAACAACCAAACAACCCCCCCGC
>NW_017728931.1:69280715-69283198 GCF_001723895.1 Crocodylus porosus | reverse complement strand
ACCCCCCCGCCCCCCCCCCCCCAAAAAAAAATTATTCCAGTTGAATCACAGACAAATGAGCAGAAAAGAGAGTTGACCTGAGTCTCCCACATCCCATGCGAGTTCTTGAACCATTCTTTTGCTTGTAGTCCACCCTGGAAAGTTGTGGTTTTAACAAATCAACATTTTCTGTTGAAAAACATTTGTTTTTTCCCAAACAAATCTGCAAACAAGTTCCATTTAAATTCTTAAACAACCTTTTAGCATCAGTGGGCTAGGTTACCATTAGCTCATTTGACAGGCTACTTGTGACTCTGTGATCACCGCCCTTGCTTATTTCCCCCTCACTGATTGCTTTTGATTACCAATCTCATTCCAGCTTGGAGGGCTGAATAAAGTCTTTTTGCATGCTGTAGATTCAGTGTGTCAAATGACCTCGTGACAACTATGTGAGTGAAACCAGACAAAAAATAAGTACTGGAATAAATGAACATCAAATAAATAAATAAAGGATGGAAACACTGAAACCCAGGTATGAGAACATTTTTTCCTGGAAACAAACAAAAAAAAAATCACTCACTGTTCAACCTCCTTTCTTTTGCTCAAACTAAACATACCCAACATCCTTACAAGATGAACTTGGGAACAGAAATTAATTGGGATATTGGACATTAAGTAGGAGGGACTTAACATAGACAATGGCTCTGTGGTTAATTACAGTCTACCTGATACTCACTAACCTTTGCATTTCACAGGTGATAACAACATGCTCATTAACATTCTTGTTCCCTTTTCAACCTTTATTAAGTTTTTACTATATCTTGCCTGTCTGTTTACTACCTTAGAATTTGGCTTATGTCCTGTTTTTGTTCACATATGGAGGTTTGCCCCAACTTCTTTCCCTCTGCCATGTCAGTTTCTCTCTCAGAGGCCCCAAATTTGCCTATGTCTATCCCATCCATGCAGTTGGTTTAATAAAAGATACCACCCATAAGACTTTTCTATGCTTTCCATTTTAAATTCTCTTAATCAAAAAAGAGAACCCGGTGAGCACTTTGAAGAGTTTCACAGTGGTGGTTTTCATTAAAAATAAAAAAGTACCCTTTTGGTATCTGGTTTTAAAAATCAATAAATAAAATAAAATATTGTCATTGTGATTTGTTGAACTTGTATAGTTTCTTTTTTTAAAACCTCCCTTCTTAATTGCATAATACAAGATAGCTTGGGTGATTCACTTAATTTAATGGGGCTATTTATGTGCCGGAGGCAGCACAGTTTCAGTTATTGAGTGGTAGAGTGCAGAAAGCACTCTGTGGCCATAAGCAAGCAGGGCACACAGAATGCTGTAAAAATGGCAGATCCCACTCTGAGGTAACCCTAGATGGATGTGGTGTCACACTTTAGGGCTGTAGGTTAAAGTGCCATAACAAGTATCTTTACCACATCCCATTGTGATGCACATTATGTTACACTCTGCTGACAACCCATGGGGCTTGGAAGCATCCTGCTCACCTTGCTTCCCAGGGTGGTGCTTTTGTGGTCTGCCCGAGCACTGGGGCTGGCCCCACCCTTGGGCTTTCAGTGACCTGAGGTGGCAAAGCCCCTGTTTCCAACCCCCACTCTCCACGGTTCCCTCCTATAAGCTATGAGCCACTGTTTGCTATTAAGGCTCAGTGTGTTGATTCCATCTATTTCTTCTGGGCATTTGTAAAGGTTGCCACTGTTAATTACATGCTGTGTTGTTTGCTGGACACCACATTTACACAGTGGCTGTCCAAGATGTTCATCTTGTGCACTGTTGTTTTGAAGCATACATATCCAGATCTCAGTCTGTTCAGCTAAGCCCAGTCTTCTCTGTCAAGGTCGTTCCTATTAAGAGACTCATTTGGTGCTGGTATAAAATGTTTTAGGAATAGATTACAGACTGGATTACTCTGAAAGATCATTTCATTTCTATTCACCCCACTCCTTATCTAAATTTAATGCAATATGCAAAGTCCCAGTACCCAGCCTACCGGGCTCTTCATGAGCCAAGAAACCTGGCAGCAGGGGAGCAGTTAGGGTCTGTCTTCTTATGTCACTTGGTCTAATACTCTAGGGTGCAGGGAATACAGGTGTGTGTAAGCTGTGAAGCCTGTTATGAGTCTCTGCACACTGTTAAGTACAGTGTTAAGCTTTTTGGTGTGACACCTTCTGGACCATACAGGAGCACAATAATCTACTGGGGCATGCACTGTTGCAAGTGCAGTGGTTCTGAGCACTGTGAAGCTGGCACACCATGTTGTGCTGACTAAATGTGTTAAGGCAGCTACTCTTGCACAGACTTTACTGCTAACCTTCTGAATGTGATGTTTATAGGCATTGGTGGCTGGTAGGGGGTGCACAGGGAAAGATTCAGAGAGCTTTGATGATTTGGACAGACCCTGCCTGCTACAGCAGGGAGCTGCAGCCAGACTTGGAGTTGGTAAGGAGGGGGTGGGGGAAGAACGGGCTGGAGGAGGGGG
>NW_017728931.1:69269887-69280615 GCF_001723895.1 Crocodylus porosus | reverse complement strand
GCTTGGCCACCCCAGCTCCCAGTGCTTTAAAAAAAAGCCGGGAATCACTGGGTGCTGCCGGATGGGGGGGCAATCCCCAATGTCCCCCACTGCCCCATGCTGCATGGGGAGCTCTGCATGAGTCCCCCAACCTGTCCTTGCTCATCTACCTGCCTACCATGGCTGCCCTGCCCACCCTAGCTCCAGCCCTTTAAGAAAAAAAAAAATACGAGAAAAACTCCAGGACTCACCACTCCTACAGAGTCCTCAAGGCTTGCTCACTGCTCAGTGGGAGACCATTCTCACTGCCCCCCATGTGGCACAGGACAACAGGGGGCAGTGGGGATGGCCCCCCACTAGGCAGTAACTGGTGAGTCCATGAGGTTTCTCATTTTTTTTCCTTAAAGGGCAGGAAGCCATGGGAGTGGCTGGGACAGTGGTGGGGGCAGGAAGCCATAGGAGTGGCTGGGACAGTGGTGGGGGGCCAAGGGGCTCATGCAGAGCCCCCCATGCAGCATGGGGCAGTGGGGGACAGCAGGGATTGCCCCCTCACCCAGCAGCATCTGGTGAGTCAGGGATTTTTTTTTTCAAGTGCTGTGAGCTAGGGCAGTTGGACAGCCATTGCTGGGCTGGGAGAGTGGGTGGGGGATGGGGCCTGGCTGATTCAGAGATGCAAAGATTTGGCAGCAGCTGAATCTCTGAATTAGTTTAGGCCAAATTGATTTGGGACAATGATTTGAATCACCGGATCGAATCACTGTCCCCCAAATCAGCCGAATCTGAAGCAAATACTAGCTGCTTCATACAAGCCTATTATGCACACAAAAAGTTTGGCAGCTGCAACATTAAATTAAATTGAGGGCTGGCAGTTATGCATATGGCTTAATCTTGCTGCTCCAAGGTTTTATATTTGTGAAGTTGAGGCCCCATGGCTTCCACCCCATCTTTCCCCCTCAACATCATAACCATCCAGTGCCAACAGGGTCTTTCCCCACTTTCTCAATGTTAACTGAGAAGAATCTTCCAAGTTCTGGAGTGGGCAACAGTCCACAGTTTTTTGTTTGATAAACGCACTAAAAGTTCGGCAGCATCAACATTTGATTAAAATGAAGCAGGTCACCTTGGGCCACATTTCCCTGTAGCCCCTGGGGAGGAGAGGGAAAGGGGACTGGACTAGGCCAGCCTGGGCTGTGGGCAGTATTGTCCATGATGCAGGGCCAGAGAAGCCCCAGGCCTGGAGACCTATGACCTGGTGCCACTCAAAGCCCTCTAGCCCTACATATCCAGGGAGTGCTCCTAGTTCATGTGACTGAGGAACTACTCAGCCAGGACTTCAAGGATTCAGATATCCTGCCACTTTGTGGGGCCAGGACACCCCCACTGATGTGAGGAACACAGGCATCTGGAACATGTGTCCATACACACGTACACAGAATACAGGCACCTGGGGCACGCCCTCACATACAGAGACTCCAAGCATCTGGAACACATATACACAACCTAGGCATCTGACAAACACTTGATGGGTGCAGGGTGACCTAGGTGGGCATGCGTGGGATGACTGGCTGATGGCTCATTGCCATGATGAGTTCCTGCTGCATCAAGTCCAGGTGGGTGGCCCTGATGTCCTCACCAGTCAATCAGAGGTGACTCAGCCATTTGGCTCCACTCAGGAGTCTTTGGCAGCCCAGGAAGCCCACAGGGTATGCTGGGAGGCATGCAAGAGCCCCCGTATCTGCTGGGTTCAGGCCATGCAGGAAAGCCTCAAGGTCCCACAAGGGCTAATGTGTTCAGCTGGAACCCAGCCTAACCATAGGTGCTTAGAGTAAAGCTAAAAGATTAGAGACTTCTTGAACTCCTGTACTTAGCTTGAAACATTTTGTTGAATCATGTCCTTATCCTAAAAACCTAACCTACTTTACAGATAATTATTTTTGCTATGTTTCTAGTAAACAAAATAGCATGCCTCTCCTATTTGGTGACAGCAGATGAGTTCAACTAATATACCAAGACCTCCAAAGAGATATCTTTCAAGCCGCTTAGAAATTGTGATGTGAATTGATAAACTATATCTTTATTAAATGGAAAAATGAAAACCTCATTTTATTTCCTCTTGGCAGTTCTTCTGAGGCCATGGTAGGACTTTGCAGCATGCCTGTAATCACAACAATGCTCTAACAATCACTGATCAATCAAAGGCAGCAGCACATAATAACCCTCATTTAGTACAAAATGAGTTGTCTTGTTTTTTCACTTGGAAGCCTATGTTTAGTTTGTAGTTTTCCTCCTCTACCTTATAATCTTTTTAATTTCAGTTCATTTCTTGGAAATTATAAGCCTGCTGTAACTAGAAATCTATACAGATGGTATACACAGTAGCAGTATGAACTGGAAATGGAAGAACATGTTAATACACTCTCAGGTGAATAGGAAAAATTGAGGAAAGGCAAACAATAACAAAAGACATAGTGAAGGAAAAACAATGAGCAGGAGAAATACATGTGCAAGTGTTGTGATTTGTTTTGTTAAGTACAATGAATTATTTATTATTTGTAGTTTTATTTGTCATTTCTCCTCTCTTCCTTTGTTCTTTTTATTTACATCTTAGTCGCTTTACCTTTTCCCTACTTCCCCACATGCTGGTGCAACAACCTACAGATGCAGTATGAAATAGTATATAAGCAAAGCATTATTTCCAGCTTTCATTTCATCACCCATCGGAACATAACACCAGTGGGGCCCTTCTGGGATGTGAAATCCAGTCTTTTGCCATGACTGCCTAAGGATCTTTTAAAGGTAGTTAGTATTCCTTCTGTTGGAAGGCTGGTTCAGAATCTCATTCCTCTGTTGACTTGAAATTTTCTTTTAATTTCCATCTTAAATGTAATCATGATCAGATTATACCCATTTGTTTGTGTGCCAAAATCACTCTGTAGCTTAAAGACCTCTCCTCCCCCTGTGGTGATAACCTTGCCCTTGGCCCAGAATGCATTCTTAGGGTACATGCAAGCATTACATTTAGCTCACCATAACCAAAATTAGGAAGATCTGAATGCTGGAGTGTGCAAGCTTTTGTACGGTTGCCCTAAAATGTTGCACCCAATCTAAAATTGGTTCTCATCAGATGTGACCTAACTTTAGATTGGCATGGGGTTAACGTGACCTGGCAAGGGTTAACCCAGTCTAGAGAATGCTTGCACATGTTCAGAGCATAGCTCCAGGGCTGGGAAAGCCTGTCCACTTTCTGCAGCCTAAGGCTGAACTGTTTGAACCCCTCTGACCCTGACTGGTCCCCCCACTGTCTGTGCAGCCATCAGCCACTCCCCCTGCCTTTTTTTCCTTCAGTTGACTGTGCCTTCTCCCAGCAAGCAATGAACATTTTCATGCATAGATTCCAACTCTGGTTTAGGTAGTTTAAGGTACCTAAAAATGAGTCAGATTATACAAATGATTGTTCACACCCTCAAGGTGTGTCTACAAATGCATTAATACACTATTACTACTGCACGTTAAGTTTAGTACCTGTAATAACAGGTACTAACTGAATGCACAATAGCTGGCACTAACAAGCTGTAGCACATTATGCCACCTACTGTGCATTTTGCCATGATGTGCTAACATGCAGTAGAATTAGTCTACTGTGCATTAAATGTCTCATGTAAACATGCCCTCAGTGAGCAATCCTAACCCTGCTTTGTGTTCCTTTTTATATTCAAACTCTTCAAATCCCTTTTCAGAATGCTCACAATGGATGATGTAGAATGGTTTCTAGGAAGGCAAAGAGAAACAAAGAACAAGCATGAGAAAGAATGGCTCTGCAAGGCCTGTGAACTTTCTATCTCCTATTGATGACAGTGGAGTTAGTAATTTAGAGCTAGATATCATTATTGGACCCACTGACATCAGTGGAACAATTAAGATATGTTATGAAGGATTGGCTCGATATGAACCAAGATAATTTCATCCCTCCATTGAGAAACAAGTAATAACATGGCACTAAGTGTTGAATAAATATAATCACAGCTCTATTAATGCATCTATATATCCTATATCAAACAATGCTTTGATGTACCAAAAATGTAAATTTAAGCCATGGCTAATCTGGAGAAAATCCAATTATCACAGCATAGCAAATATCTGTAACAAAGGTTTCTAAGCACTAAAAGAACTTAAATTGCTGCTTCAATATTAAAGAGAAATGAAGTATAATCTCTACAGCGTTTGTGCTAAAAGGTTCCTCCAATTTTCTAGTAATATGGAAATAATCATTTGCAGATAGTAACTTTCCTTCCTGCCTTTCTAATACCACCAGTTGTTTACAATATTGTGTATAGTCATATAAAATAATCATACGTACACTGGAATTCTGATAGTATCCAAGGCTGCCTATGCACATGCTCTGGGGTGGGTGGCATTTTAATTAGAGCGATTCCCAGAGAGTCAGTCTAGTTAAAATGTGTTGTTTAAAATATATTAAGTTCCCATGCATTTAGAAATGGCTGTGGGATGCTTTAACTAAAGCTCATTCAATGAGCTTTAGTTAAAGAGCCCCAGCAGCCATTTTTAACCATACAGGGCCTTATACATGTAATTATGCGGTGATGCTAGAGTATTCCAATTAAGATGCATTAGGACACATGTATAAGCACCCTTAATGGATTTGTAAGTATTTTAAGGGGTAGAGATTTCTCCATGTAAAAATGTAAAAAAAGAAAAGAAAAGGGGGCTTCTTATGTTTAGTCCCTCAAATAGATTTAATTAGGGATGGTAATATGGTAGGGAATGTGTCATTTAGGCTAACATTTTGCAAAGATTTATGTACTGGAACACATTTATGCACTGGAGTAATATAACCAGCTTTAATGGAATTACTTATGTGAGTAAATGTACTCAGGTGCTCAAGTAATTGCAGGAATGGATCCTAATTTAAGTACTTCTTTAACTACCAAGTTTATAGCTGAAGATGATCTCTCTGTTGTGTTTTTTGCTCTAAAGTACCAACATATTTGCCTGTCTTAAAAAGACACCAATATAGTTCACTGTAGGGTTGGTATGAAAGCAATTTATTTTCCTTTAATGGGTCTATTTCTTCAATAAATAGTCTTACTGTGAAAGTAAATACTTCCATTGGAAAGTGAATGGATGCCTGCCTATTACTTTGACACTAAATATGTAAGACAGCTAAAAAGTTCAATTTATATACAGCTGGCTTTTCCAAATCTAAGACCCACCCCCACAGGCAGCTGAAAATTAAGTCTTCTGGGACATGTAAGCTCTTGAAGGCAGGCAGCATATGGTGGAGGTTATATGTGATAGTTGGCTGCTATAAAAAGAATAGGTCATCCTGAAGTGCAAAGAAAAGAAAAAGAAAAAGAGAAAGGACAAGAGCAGAACAGGCCAGCAACTGAGAAATGAGCTCCTTCTAGCTATGTGCCCTGAATTCTGTGTGTTGAGTTAGTTGCATGGTCACCATTGTCATTCTCTGGCACTCCGCACTTTACAGATATTAATAAATTTACCCTTGGAGCATTCTTTATAAGTAGGCAACCATTATCTCTCTGTTAAAATTGTGCAAAAAGGAGTGTTAAATTAGCTCTTTAGTCATATAATCCCCTAAAAGGGTCTTGTAGATGAGAATATGGCTGTGAGAGTGGAGGTTTTTGGATTAGTATATACTTATTTTAATGATACATCAGTGAACTTTGGGAAAAATTGTATGCTTTCCTCTCCTTAATGATAGTGATGTATGATCAAAGGGCTGCTACACTTAGTTGCCCCAGTATGCATTGGGATGTGAAAAAGAACACCAGAAACTGTCATACAAGTACTACCAAAGTACACATTGGTATTATTTTATGGGAGTTAGTTAGATTTTTTAGTTACAAGTCTGCTTTCAGATCTTTTTTTCACAATTTAGGATCCAAATAAGTGAGATACTTTGTAACATTCTACTCGGAAAGGCCACTCAACTTCTCCAAACACCAACCAAATTTCAACAACCATGTTTACCCAAGAGATGCACAGACAGCATCATAAGCACAGGCTCTTTTTAGATCCAGTGTTGTCAGTCTTTTCAGTTAACATTGAAGGATACTCACAAGCTAAATTAATATCCTGGCAGAAATATCACAGGAGTATATTGTGTGCTTGCAGGTGACTCACAAAGGACCTAATAATTTGCACCTGACCATCAAAGGGAAAATGCTTATTGGTGAAATAAGACATAGGCAATGTAGCAGTATGTTTTTTGCTAGACCTGACCTGTGAATTGAGCAAGTGCATGACAGCACAAGTGAGAATAACAGAAAAACCATCATACTTAGCCTTAAGAACATTACTATAACATTTATATAAAAACCACCATCTAGTACTTTCCCGTGGAGCCATCTACCTGACAGGAGCACATGAAATACAGCCTTGTGATCAGCGACTTTAACTCCCATAATACAGCATGGAGATACGACAATAAAAGCAATGATGGCATCCTAGCTGAACAATGGGCAGAGACCAGTAATCTGTTGCTAGTACATGATGCTAAACAACCCAAATCATTTAACAGCAGCTGCTGGAGAAGAGGAAACAACCCAGAGATCTGCTTTATGAGCAGTGGAATCAGCCAGATGTTCAAAAAAGCAATTCTTGAACCCATACCTCACATCCAACATTGCCCTATAAGTATCAAACTAGGGTCCCCAGTAATGGTGCAAAACACTCCCTTCCATAGACATTTCAACTTGAAGAAAGCCAATTTGGTAACTTTCACAGAGGCAATGGAGTAATCAGTCAGGGATATTCCACCTATCCATGAGAATTATAACAATTTGTGAGGGCTGTGAAGAAAAGAGGCTGCTGTGCAAGAATATTGCAGGTTTGTCAAGTTCAACATCAGATCTGTACGCTCTCTATAAGAAAGAATACCATCTTAACCCCTTCTCAGAATCCACCATTACACTGGGAGATATCCTAATAGACAACATAGGAGTAGAAATTTGCAACACCTGGAAGGAGATGATCGAGTACACCAATCTAACACATAATAGCAAGACAACTTGGGCGACTATAAGAAAACTAGGAGGCAACAACATTACACGTTCAGCTGTATCAGATGTTATTGCCAACCAGGTTACACAAAAACTACTCAGTAATAGGAAGTGCTCATGTAGAAGAAATACTGAAGAACACCATCACTGTTTCATACAAACTGACACGCAACCTCCTAAAGACCTAACATTCATTTAATATAGAGGAACAGACAGTTGGCATAGGCCTACTGTGCCATAGGCAGACAGCAGGAGTAGACAATGTATTTGCTGAGATGATACAATACCCAGGACCCCTTGCAAGGCAATGGCTCTTTGGTCTATTCCACGCATACATGATGAGTAAACAAATACCATTGGTATGGAAGAAGGCAAGAGTCATAACTCTGGCCAAACCAGCGAAAGATCATTTATCATCAACAATTTATAGACTGATCTCCCTCTTCAGCACCACCCACAAACTCTATGAATGTTTTATCTTGCAACAAATGTCACCCTTGGTATATTCCAAATTTACATGAGACCAAGGGGGTTTTAGACCATGTCAATTCAGTACAGGCCAACTGCTAAACCTCACACAGCACATTGAAGATGATTTCCAACAGAAGTTGATCATTAGCACAGTGTTTGTTGATCTATCTGCTGGATACAATAATGTCCAACACCACATCATGATCCACAACTGTACCTTATGACTGACAACTTAGATTGACTTAATCTAAGCCAATCTAACAAGCTGGTCAGTCCATAACCCCTTGGAAAATATGCATTTCTATGTTGAAATAAATGGCAAGAAAAGGAGATGATGCTCCCAAAAGAATGGTTTACCACAAGGCAATGTGCTTGGCCCACTTTTATTCAACAGCTATGAGACAATCTCTGCATTACCACACAGAAGAATGTTGGAGGACACAGAGAAGATCCTGGAGAGGGCACCAAACAAGATGTCAGATTATTACCTAAATAATTATCTCAAACCCAACCCTATCAAAACCCAAGCCTGCACTTTCCATCTGAGGAACGGGGCTTCAGAAGAACACTGGAATGTCACTTGGGATGACCCGAGTCTCAAACATCAGAAATACCGGTCTACTTAGGGATAACCGTACACTGTACAATTTGTTTTAAAAAGCACATATTAAATTCCAAAGCCAAGGTCAACAGATGAAACAGCATTCTCTGTAAGCTTGCAAATTCCAAGTGGGGACCATATCCATCTATCCTATGCACTACTGCCATAGCACTTTGTTTTTCTGTGGCTAAATATGCTTGCACCACCTGGGGACATTCAAGTCACAGTAAACATATTGACACCATCCTAAATGATGCATGCAGAATTATAGCAAGCTGCTTAAAATCCACCCCTGCTCCCTGCCTATATGCACTATGTGGCACAGTGTCCCCTTACATCAGGAGAAAAGTAGCAGGTGACATTGACCAGCAGGTACAAGAGTCAGATGATTGCCACCCACTGTATCGACATCACTCAGTGCATCATCATTTCTCATTTAGAAATAGTTTTTTGTCCTTTACCACACCATTGACCACATCATAAAAATCAGCCAGAACTACCATCTGACAAAAACAATGGGAGAAACTAAGTGACAAAGTTGTTGAATGAATTACCCCCAGTGGTAAGGAATTACCTCCAGTGTGGAGTTAGCATCCAGCTTCAGCTACAAAGGGCATACATGGCAGAGCCTGAACAGATTGAGAGTGAGTCTCGGAAGATGTAACTTTCTCATTAAATCGTGGGGTCTCTGCATGACCAACCAACATGGTTGTCAGGAGAAGCAAACCATAGATCATCTCCTGAAATGCCCTCCACAAGATCTAGCAACGCCAACACCAGAAGCAATGGGTTGAGCAGAATATTGGGAATAGATCATATAGGAAAGTTGGATTGGTGACACAAAGAGGAAGAAGAAGACTCAGCTTCTCTCCACATCCAGTGTAAGCCTTGTCTGCCTAATAAGACACTTTTATGAGATTCGCTTCTTCAAAATTTCGACTTTATTTGGCTGGAGTAAGAAGTCCCAGCTAAGTTACAGAATCATAGATAGCTGAAGCTGCAAGGGACCCCCTACATCATCTAGTCGAACCCTGCTTAAGGCAGGATTATCCCCATGGAAACCATCCCAGAGATGTGTTTGTCTACCTAGGATTTAAGCTTCCAGTGATGGAGATTCCACAACTTTACTAGGTAATCTTTTCCAGTGCTTAACCATACTTATACTTGGAAATTTCTCTGTAACACCTAATCTAAATTTCTATTGCAACCATTTTCAGCCCATTTTTACTTTTTCTTTCCCCTGGGGACACAGAGAAGAGCTGATCACTGGCCTCCTTTATAAAAATCCTTTCTGAATTTGAAAACATCAAATCCCCTACCCTGTTCAGTCTTCTTTCCTCCGAACTAAACCCTCCCATTTTGGCAATCTTTCTTTGTATGTCATGATTTCTAGACCTCATCATTTTTATTGTTCTACTTTAGATTTTTCAATCAACCCACATTTTTCTTGAAGTCTAGTGCCCAAAATTGAACACAGTACCCAAGATGAGGTCTCACTAGTGCTAAGTAAAGCAAAATAATCACCTCTATGAGTTTGAGCATTACATCTGACACTTAGGCTAGGTACAGACATTTAGAAAGCTCAAAGCAGAACTGATCTAAGTTATGTGGTTTTCTGTAAGCAGCATAGTTTAGATTAGTAGCAAACAGAACACACATTTGTCCTTTGGTGGGGGGAGCAAATCTTAGACCAGGTTCTGCCATTTTAAAATCAGTCTGTGTGTGCCAAACTTCTGTTCTGTTATGGGTATAGATCTGTTGTGTGCAATGAATTTCTGTTATGTTATGGATGTAGACTAGTTTCCAATCACTTATACTGGTAAAAGTTTAATGTCTGGCCTTAGAGAGTAGCTCCAAGCTAGACTGCTACAGATCCTCAAGTTAGCTTGTTTAAAACAAGCTTGACTCTCTCTACACTGCAATGTAAAGAGGTATGGTATTCATCCAGTGATATTTGTTTTGCTGGTTCTAATTGCTATGCGGTATTGCAACAGCAAATCCATGTTCAAAACCACCATGCCTGCCTACTGTATTCTTTTGATGGTATTGATTCTACACTGCTTTTAGGAAAAGAACCAATGCTAGTGGCCCTAGTATTTAACTTCCATGAGCTTTTCTGTTTTTATTAGTATTGTTATATTTCAGCCTTGAGTGAGCTTTATTCTAAACAAGGAGAATGAAAAATTGCAATAACAAGGCTGTAGAAGTGCTGGTGCATTTCAGTGAATTAAAATCCCCATTCAACAAGCCTACAGTGCTATGACAATAGAGTTTATGCTATGAAGTAAATGAAGTCACTCACAGGTGGGCATCCTTGCTGAGTCCAAAAATATCACACAGGTCCACCATTGTTTTATGCTACAAAATTCAGGAGGGAAAATCCATTTTAAAAAAATTTAAAAAAACAGATTTTGTTTGGGGATTTGAATAATATGAGTGTAGAACAGAGTTTTCTATGGCCTCTAAAATGACTGAATCTGTTTTAAAAAAATAGCCACCTCCAGCACAATAAATATAGACTAAAATGTTCTTAAGGTCCTTAAGACTAAGGAAGAGATTGTCAGAGATCCATAAGACACCTGAAAACCACCTGTTTGAAGACAAAAACCCGATATAGACATTATACTTTCTCTGGTC
>NW_017728931.1:69217017-69269787 GCF_001723895.1 Crocodylus porosus | reverse complement strand
CTTCCTGCCCTTTGGGCAGGGGGCTGGACTCGATGATCTCCCGAGGTCCCTTCCAGCCCTGATGTCTATGAAATCTATGAAATTTCTATTTATCTTTATTTTCTTTTAACAAACTATTCCATAGTTGGGAATTAATAGTTTTGTCTTGAAATGTATTTTAAAGCATTAAACAAAATATGCATTGTTCTACAGTGGAAAGGAAAAAATTAGTTTCTTCTGTTTATCACTTTTATACTAGTTATAGTTTCACCTTCTTGTTCACTGAGGACTGAATTGTTGTCGATCCCTTACGCTGCAGGAGCAGATGGTGAAAATTCATCTCTGCATGACCCTTATAAGGACTGTGGGGAGCGCAGTCCCAGAGCACCCTAATTGAACTCACCTGTAGGTAAAGAGTGGTTCAAGGAGTGAACAGGCAGAAGCATTTTCTTCCTAACATGCTGGCCAAAGGAGCTAGCTGTTAAGGTGTGTGAAGCGGGCCCTGTTCTATTTGGATTTGAATTCAGCCCGAATCAGTGACAGTGATTCAATTAGTTGATTTGGATCACTGTCCCTGATTTGATTCAACAGAAACTGCAGATTCGATGCTGATTCAGAGAATCAGTGATTCAGACATAGGCACAGCTTTAAATGTTTTTTTTACGTACCTTGAGGTAGCAGGTGTGGTTCATGATCGCTGTGATGCTGGGGCACATGGAGTCCCACAGGACTGTGGAGGGGGCCCTTCACATGCTCAGTAGTGAACCCAGAAGTGGACCAGAGGTACTTCTGGCCCACTTCCAGGTGTTCTGGCCCACTTCCAGGTGTTCTGGCCCACTTCCAGGAGCGCACAGAGCCATCCCCTCAAAGCCTGTCTGGCTTGTCTGCAGAGGGACCCCAAGGGCCTCTCTCAGGGCTTAGGTTTGTATTGCCTCTCCTGATTTAGTTTTAGGCAGCTTAAAGTAAGCCACCTAAACCTAACGGCATCCCACAAATAGTTGCTTGTACCCTAACAACTTCAAACAGATGTGGGTGTACTCATACTTTCCCTGAGTAGTCGTATAGAAGTCAGTGAAATGGCTTATTTGAATACATGCTTTTCAGTCAATGTGTAAAGCATTGCAAAACTGTGCCATAAACTTTTAGTTGATATTATCATTCATCTTACCTTTATGGAGACCTGGAGTTTTGAAGGGTAAAGCCACCCCTTATTTCTCCCCACCTCCTTCTCCCCCTTATATTTTGACCCACTTCTTGTTTGGGCTTTGTTTTTTATGGCTTTTCTGTTTTCTTTATACCTCATCCATCAAGGGTTAACTTAGAGTGTGATCTGCAATTTTAAAAATGTTCTAGGATCTATGAACATCTGTTCAGTTACAGATCCAGAGTGCTTTCTGGGCAATTAGGGTGCCTGTACATGAGCTTGGAGGCTGCTCTGATGCATTTTAATTACAGTGCATTGGAGCAGACTCAATTAATCAAGTCTTTTGGAGCATAATAATTACCACATTCTACCCAGCCTCTGTATTTCATGTATCAGCATCACCATGCTTCAAAATGGCAGAGGTGTTTTATCTAAAGCTCATTGAATGGGCTTTAGGGAAAGTGCTCCTGCCATGATTTTGAGCTGCAGGGATTTCTTGGAGCCAACCATAGTTAAATTCCCCCACACACACCCACTCGCAAAACACATGTAATGCACAATAGGTGTAACGTCTGTACCTAGCCTTAAATAATAAATATCTGCTTACAGATTAGTAACTCATTTTTGGTTTTACTTTGCAAACAGATTTTCACAGCATGTTAAATTATCATGAAATAAATCAGGTTAAGAACGTGCTGATTTGTGAAAGTTAAATTCAGTTAAAAGAAATTAAACATTTTTAGTCAATATTTGCTTTCGGCAAATTTCTGAACTTCACTAGTCAACTCCACCTGGCCATTGCAAACAAGTCATTTGTTTTCTACAGCGACAAATCATATTTGTATTTAAAGTTCATTTGAAAAAATTATTCTTACCAACAGAGCTATTTCTTAAATAAGCACATTAATTAGCACAGGACTGCTTTGTAGTAGTAAAAGGATTCAAACATAACATGAAGTAGATGTAGAATTGCAAAGACCACCACAGGGGTTTATAACCTTCATCTATTATGTTATATAGGGGTTTTTTTATTGGATAACATCAAGAACTCTTTCATCTTGCTTTCAGATGCATCCCAGAATAACCAGTAAATCAGCAATACCACATGTCTGCACAGGAAACTTACAATATAGCTAATTCATGCCAACATAAAAAGGAAACATTATATAGCGAACAAAGCAGAAGACTGAAAATTCAGAGGTACCAAGTCAATAGTTCATGTGCACAAAATGGTTCTGTAATCAATCTGAATGACATGATCTTTTACTCTTGGTTTCCACATCCATAACATACAGATGCTCTTTGTCTATAAGTAGGGGTATTGCATGTTTCAATTTTTAATCTTTACCAAGATTCTTGGATAGAAAACAAGGTAGTGCCTATTGTATTATATTATATCTAAAATAAACCCTTTGTGGACATGACCACACATACAGCCATGTGTGTTTCCAGCAGCTCAAATAGCAGTGGCACAAATTTGTGCTGCAGATTAGCACACGTGCCTGAGCATATACTTTAGTGTGGGGCAAATTGTGCTACTTGGGACAAAATGACCCTGCCCACCTCCTCCCAGAGGAGCTAGAGCCTGGGGCCAACACCTGTGTTGTCCCCAGCAGTATAAAAAGCTGCCCTGGCAAACATCTCAGGGCTACTTGTCCTCAGGAGCTTCTAAGGCCCATCCAGTTGATATCTGGGGACACTAACTCCTTGTGCCAGCTGGACTGCTGTACCAGGCCCTAGCCTAGAGTGGCCCATGCACCCTATACCCACTGCAGCAGTCTGACAGTGGGGCTGCTGCCTGGCTGTGACCTGTTGCCACCTGTGACAGCATCCACCCCCTTGGACCTGCCAACCCACGGCTGTGCTCCTTCCAGACCCAGACAGGAACTGCAAGACCACCTGCACTATGGTACTGGCAAAACTATGTTCACCTCTAGGCCAGCTGCCCTTGGGCCGTGGCTGCACAGGTAGCCTCCGGGCAACACTGCTGTCATGTCTTCTGGTGACCCCACTTCGCCATTGGGGCATCTGTTGCCCAGAAGATGTGCTCCTTGCAGTGGCCTGCTTTGATCTGTCAAAGCATGTTTTCCTGGCCCCAAATGGCCAGGAGGTCAGCCACCTCATCTGCCATCCAGCTGGTTCCCTGGTGCTGGCTCCTCTGCCCGGGTGTCACTGCTTGCCTCACCAACAGAGATCCTAGTGTTCCCTATTTAAAAATTGCAAATTCTCTGATAAAAACCCAAATTCTCTCATTAAAATACCCAAAATCTATATTCTTCCATGATTAAAATGAAATGCCACTATATATAGAGAGATCAGTTCACCAATGTTTTATTGATGTATTTATAATTTTAAAGCAATTTGGAGCCTACCAGTACTTAGATCATCATCATAAAATGAGTTCTAAATATCTATACACCTTGGTGTTTGCTTTGGGTTTTTTTATCATACAAAAATCAGAGCTGCCTCTTCCCGCTTTGCTAACCAGGATGTTGGGTGCTTAGGAGCACTGATATGCCAGTGCCCAGGCACCAGAAATCCCCATGCTGTTCCTGGGAAGCCCTCAACTGGGGCTGAGGGATTGGGCTGGGCAAGCCTCTTCCCTTCAAGCCTGGCCTCTTTTTACACAGGCTTCTCTAGGGGTAGGAGGGAGGCTCTAAGCCTGGTTCTGGTGGCCTCCCCTACCTGAAGCACTCTCCCACCTCCAGCCCCAATCTCAATCTCTCTCTTACACACCCCTGCTGCCATCTCCCCCCCACCAGATCACCCTCCCCAGTGGTTCCTGGGACCAGGAGCCCCCCCAGGGTGGGAACACATGTCCTAGCACTGGTGTGGGCACAGGGCAGGGCTGCAGTGTGGTAATTGTCCCTGCAGATTTAGCTCCCACGAGCAAGTCCTGTCCCATCTTGCAACTGAAGACATAGGGTGTGAGATTTGTGAGGGATGTGGGGTGTAGACAGGGTCAATGTGGGGTTTGTGGGTGGATTGAGGGGTTTGTGGGTAGGTATTGGGGTGAGTGCAGGTTTTGTGGGGGTGAGGATTTTGGGGCTTGTGCAGGCATTTTGGATGGATGTGGGGTTTGTAGGTGTGGGGTCTGTGCATGGGTACATTGGTGGGGGCTTTGTGGGGCTTGGGTTTTTGGGTGGATTGTGGGGGAGTTTGTGGGAGAGAGAGCTTTAGGGATGGGAGGGCTGCTTGGTAGGGGTGGATCTCCCCTGCATGGCATACCACTCCGCTGTAGCAGAAGCAGCAGCAGAAGTTGGGGCGCTTATGGCCTGATGCTGGCAGTGACCCCCAGTAGCTGCACATGGCACAAGGTGCCAGCCTGGCCTGCTGGTATATTCCTTCTGGCAGAACTGGGCTGGCTCTTGCTGCCATCTGGGCTCCCAGCATTGCACACAGAATCCATGTACCCTTGGGCCAGGCTGGGTCCTGCCACCAAGTGCCCTGCATGCCAGAAGCCCTGGCCAGCTCCATGGAGGCAGGACCTGGCCCAGCCTGATAGTGTGGTGCCAGGAGCCTGGGTGACAGCAAGAGCTGACCCAGTCATGACTGAGGGTGCACACCAGAGGTCTGAGCTGACTCTGTGCACCATGTGCAGCTCCTGGGTCTGAGGCATCACCATACCACCAGGTGGGGCTTTGCCAACAGTGTGCCATGAGCACCCTGGTAGCCACAGTGTGCTGGAGTAGCAGGGGCATGCAGCAGGCATAGGGATGCTGTGGCCATGTGCTACAGCATCTCTCTGGAGGAGCCAGCCTCCATTTGCCTCAGGACCCAGCCTATGGTTGTGCTGCTTTTCCCCAGGGTATTACTTTTTGATACCAGGATTTCCTAGTATCAAATGTAGAGTCCACACTGCAAATATGCAGTAAGGGGAACATTTTTTTATTCCTAGTGTGCCTCTTGCAGTGTCTCAAACTGCTTTGAGGTACCATAACAGGAACATGCTTGTCTGGATGTGACCTGTGGGTGCATTTAGATGAGCTCATATGTGCAGTTTGTGGTGCTGCAGGCCTGTCTACAGCACCGCAAACTGCATACACCACACATGCACTCATTCACTGCACTGCTAATTTGCAGCACACATTTTTTTGACCCCAGGAGATTTTGGTGTAAAAAAACCTCTGTGGCTGAAAAAAGCAGGGTGGCGTGCATGGCGACAGCAAGCACTGCCTGAAACCAGAACTGGCTGGCTGTACCCACACTCCAACTCCCGACCTGGCTCTGTCTGCCTGTATCCCTGCTGCTGGAGACCAAGGAAGACCCCAGAACCTCAGGTAAGGCTTCTTGGGCCAACCTAGCCTCCCCTATCCCACCTGGGGCAACTTGCTCCACTAGAGCATACATACATGGGCATTCCACAGGGACAAGAAACAGTGGTACAGCTTTGTGCTGCTGCAATTTGTCCCCAAGGATATGCATGTGTGCACTTATCTTGATGCACCCTATGGGTACAATTTATGTTATTTTACTACACTAATAATTTATCTTATTTTACTATACACCACATCTGTGCATACTTTGCTAAACAGAATGTAAAATCAGCAGGCTTCACAATATTGATCTTAGTAGGATTAGGACTAAAGCTGGTTAGATATTTCCTCCCAGAATAAGTTCCTGCTATAAAATGCTCTGTTAGAAAACCTTGATTTTAGTACATAAAACTTTCAATTTTGGCAAAAAATATTTTCCTCTTTTTGTTTGGGAAAATCAAAATAGTGGCAAAATAGGAGCACTGGCAGTGATGAAAGGGAGCCCAGAATACTCAGCCTCTGGCAGAAAACTGGTAGATTCTTTTCAGATTCATTTGCCACTTAGAAGATTGACAAAAACTGTCTAGATGTCCAGTAGCCAACCCACAACATTTTGGAACTATCAGGGATCAGTGCTTGGTCTAGTGCTTTTTAACATTGTTATCAATGGTTTGGATGTGGAGGTGAAGAGCTCACTGGCCAAGTTTGTAGACAACAGCAAGCTATGGGGAAGCATGATCATGCTTGAAGATAAGCTGCAGATACAGGTGGACCTAGGCAGGCTGGCAAGTTGGGCAGATCAAGATGAGGCTTAACATCAAGAAATGTAAAGTGCTCCACCTGGGGATGAACAATCCCCTGCACACCTACAGGTTTGGCAACACCAATCTGATCAGCACTATGAATGAAAGAGACCTGGAGGTAATAATAGATGACGGCATGACCATGAGCTGGCAGCGTGACTCTGTAACCAGCAGGGCAAACAATACTCTGGCATGCATCAATCAATTCATCTCCATCAAAACCAAGGAAGTGATTCTTCTGCTGTGCTCGGCACTGGTGAGACTGCAGCTGGACTACTACATCCAGTTCTGGGCACCACACTTCAACAAGGGTATGGAAAAGCTCGAGAGAGTCCAGAAAAGGGCCACCCGTATGATCAGAAACTTGCAAGGCAAGCCATATGAGGTAAGGCCGATGAGGTAAGGCTCAGCCTGAAGAAGAGAAGGCTGAGAGGGGACTTGATAGCAGCTTACCACTACATTGGGGCATACATCAAGGGCTTGGTGAACAACTGTCCACCAGGGTACCCTTGAGGAAAACCAGGAGCAACGGTCACAAACTCCTGGAAGACTATTTCAGGCTCAACATCGGAAAAACTACATAGCAAGGGTGTGCTCTCTGTGAAACAGGCTTCCTCCAGATGTGGTGCAATTGCCTACCCTGTAAATCTTCAAGAGGAGACTGGATGGTCACCTTGGTGGGGTCACTTGACCCCAGTTATCTTTCCTTCAGGTGCAGGGGGGCTAGATCTTTGGAGGTCCCTTCTAGCCTTACTATCTATGAATCTATGATTCTTTTGGATTTTTTTTCTGGAAATTCCTTTCCATGTAAAATTATGCTTTTGGGATTCCTGAATTCAGAATTGCAATGAAAATCCTCTGAATATACTTTTTTAGGGAGAGAGTTCCAGTTTACAGTGACTTCTAATCAGGATTTTATCTAATGGAGATTTTTAGGCAATTAATAAGTTACAGCACAAGTAAGACGTTTCTTTAGATACTTGTTATATAACACTTACTATTCTTGCACCTTCTAATGGAAAGGTAAGGTCTCTTCTTTATTTAAAAGAATAATTTAGAAATAAATGATAACTGAATACTGAGATTTATAAAATTACAAGAAATATTTACCTATTTTGATGGCTCATTAAGTGAATTTCTACTGTAATAGATTGTATAGAGTGCAATGCGCTAGTATAAGTTGGTAGTAAACCTCACATAATGAGAAGCAGATTTGTTTAGAAAATAATGGAACATTCTGCTGTCTTCTCCACTCTTGTAATTCCATTGAGGCTCATGAAACTGTGCTTACATAACTGGAGAAAAATGTTTCTAGTACCTGCCATGTTATTAGTTTGGTAATTGTTACTAATATACCTTGGAGCCATATAGCATTACCATTTTGGTTTCATCTTTCCAAGAAACTCTGCCCTGGAAGTAGAACATCATATTATGATAATCATTCTTTCATTACACCAAATGTCCATCTTCCAGGGTTGTAACTTCTACTAGTTTCCCATGTCTTTATTTTACTGTTTTCTAAATCAACAACTAGTTCTCATTTTCAGGATAAGGAGATATACTTCTGTGAATTGCATTTAAAATATTGATCCCAGAAGAAATGTTATGGATAGCCCAAAAGAATTTTTAGCTGCTGAAATTTTCAACTCTTTTTAATATCATGTCATCAGAAATATACATCTTTTGAAATATTCTAGTGATTCAGCTTCGTATGCCAATGCATTTCAGACCCAGACTTCCACTTCCGATATGCATGTGTGTTTTTGTGTGGAACCAGCCATATTTACTGCTTAAGCAGTGCCAAATCAAGTACAGCTGGGAAATGCACTTTGTCACCGTGACTAAATAACTTTTTGATTCTCTCTATTTGAATGAATGTTCTAAGAAAACAGTTCCCAAGAAACAGATGTGGTTCTGCAGCAGAAGTGAGGTTATTCGTGGAGCAACTAAAATATGCAAAAGGAATGGAAGCTGAGGACTGGGACTTCAGAGGGGAAGAGTAATGGCCATATAAGAGAATTGGCATGTACACACTAGTAGTTGGCACCTAGGTGAATTTTTAACTTATTGCTTTGGTTTACCTCCTGCTGCTGCTGCTAGAAATGAACACTTTTTTCTCACCCCCTTCTCCTCACCTTCTCCTTTTCTGACTCTTCTAGAAATAGTGTAGATTCAAGCTACAAAGTAACTATTACAGCTGCAAGACCCAGGTGCTCAGTTGTGATACAGAATTTTTTTTGAGCAACAGCATCTGGAGCTTTGGCTGGCTATGCTGTCGAAAGCTATTGGCTCTCGTGCTGCTTGTATTGGCATCCAAGGCATTGCCTCAGGATCAATCTGCTGTGGGGCTGGCTGGGATATGCTACGCAGCTGGAGGCCATAGACCTTTGATAGGTCTGTCATTGTCAAGAATTTGTTCAAGTTTATATACCTAAGAATAAAATCCCGTTCAAATTTCCCATGATTTCTTCCACATGTAAAGCTGTGTTTTGGTACAAAGGAACCTGTCCAAATTCATTGGAGTAGAGGTATAAAGAGCTTTTAAGGACCCACTAGTTTGGCTCACTCTGACAAATTATCAATCCACAAACTATAGAATATACATTCCTCTCTGTGCTATATCAAATATTCTATCAAAATAAAACCCTTTTAAGATGACAGGTTTACCATACAATTGAAAGAGTAACCGATTCTAGCCTGAGAAGGGGACTTTCATAGTTTAATTTTATTTATTTTTTATTGAATCAAAGGAACAGAAATCCTAAAGGAAATAACCCTGGAAACTAAAGTTGCCTGACTGCTTAGGACCCTGTCTTTCATGGAAGCATAAACCTGCAGACTGCAAATACTTCATTTAGACCATTAAGAATATGAAAAATGCATGAACCAGCTGGCAGGAGGTGAAAGACGATATATAATTAAGAAGATTAATAATATTGGGCCCATACTTGTGTAATGTGAATGTAATGTGTGTAACAGCAGGTGGAACCAGGGAGGAGTCTGCAGAGCTGCAATGTCTGTTAATTTGAACTGCAACTCTCAGACACCTCCAGGGGTTGGGGAAGCAAAGAAAAAAGGAAGAGAAGGTTGAGGCTGGAGTACATGGAAGAGAGAGCAGTGTGCACATGAAATCTGGTCAGCCCTACACAGAGGAGCACACACTGGAGCTGAAGATCTCACCGGCTCCTTAAGGCCTGTGGACTGAAGGAGCTGGACTCAGACTTCGGGGTAGCTGCAGGCTGCTGTTTGAGTGCTCTAGGGACTAATGGCTTGTTTGGAGATACCTCTGGAGGTGTTGGGGTGGGGGATTAAGGTGCAGAGTGTATGCTACCATGGTGTTGCTGTTTCTTTACCTTTTACCTTGCTCTTTCCCTTTAGCTTATTGTCTTGTGACCCTAACCCCTATGATTTTCTATATGACAGTAGGAACTCCCAGTGGCAATGCGTAGGGGGTGCATGGGGTGCACATACATCCCCTGAGAGTGCTGGTGCACCCCCTGACCGGCCACGCTCGCCACTTAGGTGATGGGCAGGAGGGCCAGGCAGGAGCACCGATGTCCCCCCTGCAAGCACTGGCCGATCACTGCAGCCACTCCCAGAAGCAACCACAGCCAATCCCGGAAGCGGCTGCAGCAGCTGGCTGTTGTGGGATTGGCTGCGAGGGCAGTACCCCCCGGTCAGCAAGATCAGCCATGGGGGACCTCTCCTCCAGTCGGCGGGACTTGTCTCAGGGGAACATGTGCCCTCCCTGACTAAGGCAGCACTCGTCACCCATGGGAACTCCCCGTTCTTTCTTATGCCAGTTTCTGGGGTGCAGGGTTAGCACACACAGTGAAGCTTAGTGTTGGTGAGATTTTAATAAATAATGCATTTTAAAAATGTTTTTATATTGTTTCATTATTAATTACATAAGTTCAATATCTGCAAAGGAATAGTTTTAAGGTGAGTGGAGCTGGTTGGCAATATGATGCTATCAGATCAGTCCATGCAATTTAGGCTTGTCTTTCCCTACCCCCAAAGACTGTTTCTTGTCTCAAATTTTTCAAAGTATTTTCCTTGACTCCATCCATCTGGGAACCTCCAGATTACTCTTACTGCCATTTTACAACATATGCAATAAATGGAATACGTTTACTGACAGTTCCATATCATTACTCTGGGATCCCACTCTCACACCAGACATTCTTTGTCTGAGCAAGAAAGAGCATATAAGCCATCTTTGTGAGCTGTACTTAGTCCACCTCCTGAGCATTTGTACATACAACAGGGCTTTAGTCTTCAGGGTTTTATTCTATGCCCCCTAAATTGAAACAGTGGAGCATAGAATAAAACCCTGAGGACTAAACCATTTCAATTATTCTGTCAGGTTATGGCAAGGGACCTGATATATTTATTTATTTATTTTTTGGCAGGAGGCAAGCTGCCAGTGGGCCAAGTGGCCCCTGAGCTGTGGCAAGCCCCAGTCTTTCCCTACATGGAGGCAACACTTGGCTCAATACACCTCTTTCCCAACCCCGAGCTGGGGCAGCACCTGGCCTACTAGCAGCTCACCCCGGTGGCCCCAGGGACTGACACTGGAACGGGGCCAGCTGAGGACCACTGCAGCTCAGGGACCACTTGGTCCACCAGTGACTCAACCCCCAGCTGTGGGAGAGGCAGGCAAGCTCCACCAAAAAAATAAATAAAAAGGATTGGGCCCCTAGCTGCTTCTGTCTGTGGCCAGCAAGATACCTGGGCTGCCCAGAAACAGGCTGGCTTGCCCCTGGAGCAGTGTGGGGAGATGATAGGAGGGTGGATGGGTGGTGGAGACGGTGCATGGGGTGCAGGGCCATCCAGGCAGGCTGCTACCTGGCTGGGTGCTGCTCCAGCTTGGAGGCACCTGATTCAACACTTCCCTGAGCCTGTCCAGGCTTCCAGTACCCTGTGCACCATCCCAACAGCCCTCTACAGCACACCCAGCTTCTCCCTGGGGCAGCACAAGAAGGCAGCAGGAGGGCGGCTGGGTGAGTTGGTGGCCGAAGAAGATGGCAGGGACAGTGTGCAAGGACTGGAAGCCTAGGAAGACTCAGGGAAGTGTTGGATCAGGTGCCTCCAAGCTGGGACAGCACCCAGTCAGCTAGCAGCCTGCTGGGGCTTCCAGCACCCATGCACCTTTCCTGCCACCTTTGGCCACCAGCAAACCTAGCTGCCCTCCTGCAACCTTCCCACGCTGCCGGAGAGGCAAGCCAGCCCATTCCCGGGTGGTCCCAGGTGTCCTGCCACCTGCACGAGCTTGCTGAAGGCAGAAGCAGTGAGGGCCCTGATCCTGGTTTTTTGGGGGGCGGTTTCCAGGGAAACCTGCCCGCCTCTCCCGTGACTGGGGGGCGAGCTGACAGCTGAATCGGTCAATTTGCAACATTACAAACTAAACTACATTGGGATGTAGTTTAGTTTACAATGATGAAAACTCATTTAAAAATCACCAAACTCTTGCATTTGTACAGTGCGATGCCATTAAGCCACACAAAATTATGTTTTTGTCATGTGTTCATGGAAATGGTGTCATATGCACACGCACCCTTGTAGCCTATTATAGTGCCTATATCAACTCTGTAAGGTAATGTGCACAGTTCATGAGATTAAAAATACAAAAAATATGTTAGGGGAAGCTAATAAGAGGATTTTAATTCCAAGGCAATCTTTGTTTGTTCTGGGAAATATTGATTACAAATTAGTAAGGCATAGTTTAGCAAAAATAAGTGAAAATAATTTTATCATTATTTCACTTTTTTTTGTAGAATTAATCACCAAGTCTGAGCAGACCAGACATATAGCTTGGCATGTGTCAATTCTATCACTAAAGTAAAAAAAAACAAAATTAAGTCTGGCTTAAGGATGGCATACTGTGCTACTGAGTCACAGCCACACTGATGACCAATGTTCAGTTCTGTAAAATCATTTTAACAAGCAAGGACTCCAAGAACATAGTAATGCATTTTAATGATTTCATAACAACCAAGCAATATAAAGGCATGGAATGGATTCCTCAAAGGAGCACTTGCTTGAGACTCCTAGTCTCTTGTAGTCTCTTGAAAGACTCCCTGAAGCCAGCCCCGGCATCACTTCTAGAGAAGGTTAATCCTTGGCTCTTTGGATTCTGAGATCCAGCCCTTTTGTCTTTAACTGTCCTAGTTATCTGTGGCTCCTTTGGAGAGCTACCCTGCACCGTAGCACTTGCAGAGCATTTTCCACTTCATCCCTTTAAAGAGGTACCCAAAGTCACAGGCAATGAAGCAGCTTTTCTTGAAGAAAACTATTTATTGGTCAACAGCAATACAATAGCCAGCCCTGGGTCTAGATGCAAAAGCCATCTTTCGTCAGGAACAAAAGTTAGTCTGTTGTCTCTTCAGTGTCTCAGATTCTTCATCTCTTCTTTTGTCTCTGAGTTTGTTTGTCCAAGCAGACTTTTTACACTCTCCTTCTCTAAAGTGCCTATCTGGTAATGGCAGATAATGTTCTTTGGCTAAATGTGATATATTTTACTAGAACAACTAAATAGTTGGAAAACACTGTACTGTAAACATCAGGGAGTCTCTTCAGGTGCAGGGGCTTGGTGTGTCAACATTAGCAGATTGGTTCATTGTTTGCTGAATGGTCCATTTTCCTCTATTAAAACACTCCAGCAGGTCAGTCTCAAAACACAATTGACCCCTTCTTTTCCTGCATACAAGCTAGCTAGGGAAATCAAGGCATGCAACATAGTTATAAGTACATTAGCTCCCTAATAGTGCAGGAAAACTAGACTCTGTCCTGTGCATATGTATAATATACTGTATAAGCTCAATTAATTAAATTGTGGCTATGCAAAAGATCATATTACCAGAAGTTCATTATACTATCTGAGGCTCCATGCCAAGTTCCTTCATAATCTACAGAGAGACCTCCAGAGTCCAAAGGCATGTTAGGTTACTTTTACCAAGTACAAACTTGGAACCTGTAGTGGTGACCTCTGTTGAATTAGTGGAATTGCCATGTACAGTTTCCATACTCCAAAGACTGAGGGAGACCTCTGATACCAAAACCCCCTACATTTTCTTGGTATAATTGTTGAAAAAATATTTCATTAGTCCTCTAAGAGGTTTCTTAGATTAAATGTAGATAGAAAAGGTTAAATTTAATTGTACTGTGAGCCATGGAGTGAATTATCAGAACATCTGGGATAATTGCACTAAGCCTGGGACTTTGGATCTTAAAATATGGTGCAAAGTGCAAAAGAGGAAAACAAGAACTTTTGGGCCAGAGAAAGGGAACAAGCAGGATATCACCCTTTATCATGGTTGTTTTGGGTGCTACACTGGGTAACAGGAAAACTGGGTTTTGTTCCCAGAACCTTTCTGTGTTTTATTTAACCTTTCTTTAACATGTTAAAAAGAGTTATGTTTATGTGTGTATGGATGGATGTATATGGTAGTATGTCTTCAACAGGAAACCGAGGAAAGTGCTGTTACTCAGAATAACCTATAGCCTTTTAGTTAGGACATTTTCCTGAGAAGTAAGAGACAACGGCTTGAACCTTCTTTAAACTGATGTGGGTCTTGAACCTAGTTTTCTTCTCACAAGACTATGCTATAGAAGGTAGGTAGCAGTAGCACTGTCCCAACGTGCTTCAAAAGAAAAGAGTCCTGCACTTTTGAAAAAAAATGGAAGTGATCAACTCTCAGGGAGGATTCTTGGATGTAGACAGAAGTACAGCTCCCTGCTGTAACTGAGAATGGTTTGCAGGAAGCCTTCTGCGTTACAGTGATCCCCAGATCAAACATAAGTTCGCTGTTGATTCCAGCAGGGAGGGGAATCTAACTTTTGGCTGTGAGCTGCAAGCCTGAAGCTGGTTTCTCCTAACAATGGTCCCTGCTCCCTCCCAGCCTTATGCTATTTTCAGAATAGGAGTGGGGAAAAGGGAGGAGAAGAAGCTCCTTCTAGGGGTATCCCAGCCAGTGCTGGAGGGTGGGGTGAGTGAATTGAAGACCCCCCACCTGCTCCCCCATTTTCACATGCTGATCCCTGGCTGGCTGAGGCATGGGCAACTGGTGTCACCAGACTCAGGGGAGGGACACGTGCACCCCCAGTGGCCAGTCAGCAGCCGGGGGGGTGGTCCCCTAGCAGCCAATTGCACTGACTAGAGTGGGGCTCCCCCACAGTTGACCATGCCAGCCAGGAAGTGGCCTCAGCACTCCTGAAAGTGCCAATGGGGCTCCCGGAAATGCCAGTGGCGCTTCACTTGTTGCCCCCACTTCCCAGCTGCCGCTCACAGGAGGGGGCTTCTGCCTGAATACATTTAAGAAAGAATCAATATTTATGTATTTTATATTTCTTCATTTATCCTCTTAGTGACTGATTTTTATATATATATATATATGGTTGATTACATTCGTATTTAATGTAACACAACTTCAACTTCCAATTTCCATTCTATTAAAAACTAGTTAAGATGCAGACTTAGTCTGGCAATTTTTGAAGGAATTTCAGCATATAGTATTTCACATTTTGTGTCAGTTTTAAATATATATTTTTCTTGTCTTCTTGAATATTAAGTTCGGGTATATACATAAGGTTCCCCTCAAAGTTAGTCTAAGCTCATCTGGTGTCGTAAGGATAAGTTCATGCTAGTGATGAAAAAGCCATGAGGTTAAACCTGAGAGAAAATTTGATTGCAGAAATGAAAATTGGGGAGTCTTTAAATCAACTCTGGGCATAAATACTGCAGCTTCAAGCAAAGTTATAAACTTAACAGAAAATTTTGTGTTATGCCAGAGGTCAGACTGATCATAACAATCCCAATGTACCTAAAACTGAGAACAAAGTACTCTTCTACTCTGCTGTTTCTATTTCTAATACAGTTTGTTAATTTTGTTATATGGTATGTTCAGAAATGATACTTTGAGTATTCCATGTGTTCTTTTAATATAAACTAGGAATAATTACCATACATGGGAGCTTAAATAGTTGGAACATGATGTTCAATATTACAAAAAGACCCAATTATGAAAAATGTTGGGAGAATTGAAATAAAAGGACAATGCTACATGATATGCTTCCTCCATCAAAAAGATACAAGACCATGTGTATGTGGAAAGTGGTAATAGATGCGTTAGTCTTCAATTTAAGGAAGACTTTTAATTGTCTCTTACAAGATTCCTATAAATAAGCTAAGGAAATCTAGTTTAAATATAAGAGCTATAAGGTCAATGCATCATGCAAACTAGGAAGAGGCATAAAAAATGGTCTGTTCTGGGCCCAGTACAGCTCAATATCTTCACAGATGACTTAGAGGTCACATCTGAAGATGCAGGCAGAAGTGCTAATTTTTGCCTGATCTGGCCACAGAAATTGGTCAATAGCCGTCACCAAGCCCAAGTGCATGGATGCAGACCACTTAAAAATGGCCAATCATGTGAAAATCTGAACTGTCATTGTATAAGGATTCAGATGATGTTTCAAAACATAGTGTCCTCTGTAACTTCTGTCTGTGCTGCCTCCCAGTCTGTTGCTGTTTTCAGAATGGCAGGAAGGAAAGGGAGTGGAGGGAGTTCAGTCTGGAAGTTTTTCAGAACAGCTGGAGGATGGGATGAGTGTATTGGAGCCCCCTATGGTGGGAGAACTCCAATTCACCCTCCAGACTCTTCACTGCTGGCTAGGGAACCCCTAGAATGAGCTCCCTCTGCTCCCTTTCCCTCCCTCCCATTATGAAAATAGCCCAAGTTGTCAGGGAGCTGGCAGGGAGAAGGGATAGTTGCTAGGGGAAACTGGCTGTGGGGTCCAAGCCAGCAGCTAGATTCCTCTCCCCTTGGAGCCAACAGTGAACTTCTGTTTGGCCTGGGGGATCACTGTAACTCTGAATGCTTCCTGCAAAGCGTTCTGAGTTACTGCAGGGAGCTGTACTTCTGTCTGTACACTGAATGCATGCATATACAAATGACACTAAATGTGAGAGGCCTTGCAGGAACTTCAGAAAACAGGTTTAGGATTCAAAAGTATGTTTATACATGGGGGAAAAAAATATTCTGATCTAAATAGAATGGGACTTAATAAGTATGATACCTGGATCATGGAGCAAGTGCTGAAAGAATCTATTTCAAAGAGCCTAGAAGAAAACAAGGTGATGAGGAAAAGCATGGATTCTCCAAATGCAAGTCACGCCCAACCAGCTTGGTTTCTTTCTATAAGATAACTGGCTCAGCAAATGCAGGAAGAGCAGTAGATGTAACCTTGACACCATTTACCATAACATTCTAATTAATAATCTAAGGAAATACAGATTAGATGAAAGTACTTTAAGGTAGATATATCACTATTGCATTTATCCATATCCAAGACAACTTTAAGACAATCCCTCAATAATTAGATTCTATACATGGAAAATTAAAATTATAAAACTAATTTTCCCTCTCCACCCACTGCCGCAGCAGAGCAAGCAGCAGCAGTGGGGGGGAGGTGGGTGGAGAGAGGGCAGGTGGCCTGACCCTCCCACCCCTTGCATCTCCTGCCTGACTACCCACACCACTTGCACTGCTGGTATCTATACACTCCCTAGCACCTTCCGCCTGCCACTTGGCCCCTTCTGATGTCTATCCCCCTGCCAAGTGCCCCCCTGCCATTTGAGCTCCTTGGTGCTTGATCTCTTGCCACCTGTCCCCGAGGCCACTTGGCACCCTTTCCACCTGCCCCCCCCCACCTCCCAACAACTACTTGCAGCTCTATGCCACTGTTTAACCTATGTGGTGCTGGCCCTAGCTAGGTAGCAGTGGCAGCAGCACTGATGGAAGCACCTGCAACTCAAACAAAGGTCCCTGGCTAAGTCAGGACTGGAGCCAGGGCTAGAGTTGCATTACCTCCCTTGCCTCTGTGTGGTTTCCCTCATGTCTGCTTCCCTCACTGCATGATGTCTCCTGCATTCCCTCCTCCCCTCCACCCCGCATAGTGCAGTCTCCCCCACACTTCCTCCAAACCACTCAGTGTTCCCATACTTCCCCACTATGCATGAGCCACCTTGAACCACCATGGGCCCTAGCCAGGCGCAGTGGTTGCAGCTCTGGCCTGGCCCTGATGCTTAATTCAAGATGAGACTTCCCCTCCATGTTAAATAGGATAAACACCTTATCTTAGATTTGAATAAATATCATAGTTGGATCATTGTGCTCAATGAGTATCTATGAATGGATCGATATTTATTTGGTTGTAGGTATTAAGTGGGATTCCCAAGGGGTCTGTCATGGGTCCAGTATTGTTTAAAATGTTCCTAAATGATCTGGATGGTGTGGTTGAGCACATACTTAGCAAATGTGTGGATGACACTGATGGTTGAGTTGCAGATACTTTGGACAGTAGGGCTAAGTTCCAAAATGACCTGGATGTTCTGAAGAGATTGTCCAAAATCAATCAGATGAAATTCAGCAATGGCAAGAGTAATCTCTGGCACTTAGGGCAGAATAACTGCATGTACCAATGCAGATTAGAAAATTATTGGCTGAGGTACAATACTGCAAAGAAGGACCTAGAGGATTATAAAGAAACATGAGCTGATTATGAGCCAAAAGTGTACTCTTGTTGCAAAAAAAAGGCCAACAGTTGTATTAACAGGCATGCCTCTTGCAAATAAAGGGAAGTGATTCTTTTGCTCTTTTTAGTGCTGGTGAGTCCTCATCTGGAGTACTGTGTCTAGTTTTGAACTTCACGTTTCAAGGAAGATGTAGATAGATTGGAAAGAAAGTATGCAGAGCAACAAAAATCATTAGGAGACTGGGAAGTCAAACTTATGAAGAAAGGCTTAAAAGATAAAGTTATTTAGTGTGGAGAAGAAAAGTTTCAGAGGGATTTGATAAACATCTTCAAATACTTGAAGAGTAATTACAGAGAGAATAGAGATGGGATATCTCTGTGGTGATAGGGGACAGGACTAGAAGCAATGGTCTGAAGCTGCAGGGTGACTCACTGAGGTGACTTCCAGCCCTAGGTGACTCCCTGAAATGCCTTCCAGCCCTACTTTCCTATGATCCTATAAACACACAGTAGTATACCTAGGAAAGAATGATCAAATGCACAAAAAACAAAGAAAGGTTAGGTTGTTGTACTGCATAAAAAGACCCGGGAGTTACACTTGATTGCATGTTATGCTGTAACAAAACTCCTAATTCCATAATGCATTGTATATATGGGAGCATTGTGTACATGACACAGGACATGATTCTTCTACTTTCTTCAGCATTAGAGATGCCTCAACTGGAATTTTGTGTACAAATTTGGGCATTGCACTTTAAGAAGCAGAAACTGGAGACAGTTCAGAGGAGAACAACTAAAATAATTAGAGGTATAGGAAATGTGATCTATAAAGAAAAGTTGGGAACATTTGTGTTATTTAGTCTGGAGAAGAGAAAACTGAGGGGGCGATTTTATGAGTCTTCAAATACATAATGGATTTGTTTTCTATGGCCATATGGGATATGACAAAAAATTTACAGGCCTAAATTGAAAACAGTGAATTTAAATTAAATTTTAAGATAACAACATAAGAACTGACATTTATTGGGTCAGACCATGGGTTCATCTAGCCCAGGATCCTGCCTCACACTGTGGCTGTGGGAGATCCCAGGTGACTGAGGGACTTTCTTCCTTTCCCTTGTCCATGTGCATCTCCAAGTAGAGTTTCACTGGTTGGCATCCACAGGCTCCTTGGAGTTGTTTGGGGGGCAGTGGGTGCAAGCCAGTGTTCTCTGCTCAGTGTCCCCTTTTGGATCCCTTGTTATTAACCTGTGACACTCACTCCCATTCTTGTTTCTTAATTTTTTTTTTGCCACAATTAGTTAAGGTGTTCCCAGTGGTCTCCCTTATTGAGGGAGGCTTATAGCTTTTTTTGGTGGGCCTTGGCCCTCACTACCCTTGGTGCAACAAATAGGCCTGTCTCATACTGTGGCTGGAGTGGTTCCCAAGTATCGGTGGGGCTTTTCTTCTTTCCCTTGTCCATGCACATCTTCAAGCAGAGTTTTACTGGGCAGTGTGCAGAGGCTCCTTAGTTATGTTCAAGACATAGTAGGCACTAGTCAGAGTTTTCTGCTTATCATCCTTCTTTGACATCCTAGTAATTAATTTATTGCCTGCGATCCCATTCTTATCGTATCATCCCTTCTCCCAATAAGTGAGTCGTTATATGTTTAGAGGTCTCCCTCTAAGCATTGAGGGCTCTTGTAGTTCCTGCCAATGTCACCATTCCTGTATAACAAACCATCACTTTTTCACATTCTGGCAAAAAAATGAAGGCTGAGGAAAAGGGTGAACAGGGCATGCCCCAAATTTTCTACCTATTCTCCCACTGCAGCTTCCAACATTCAGATGTTAAGACATTCTCATCCAGAGCCTGTACTCCTAAATACCATGTTCAATACATTCAGTACATCCTGATAGACTTTTTCCCCATTAATTTGTCCAGTTGCCTTTTGAACTTGGTCAAATTATCAGCCTCCACAACATCTTGTGACAATGAGTTTTACAAGTCAATTGCACAATGCTTGAAAAAGAGCTTCCTTCTTTTAGTTTTAAACCTAATACCTAGCAGTTTCATTTTATGGCTCACAGTTCTAGTGTTTTTAGATAGAACACATAATAACTCCCTACTTACTTTCTCTGTGCCATTTAGTAGTTTTTTTAAATATTTATCATGTCCACACTCAAGTTTCTCTTTTCTAACCTAAAAAGTTCTAGCATATTTATTCTCTCCTCATGCATAATCCCTTCCATATCATTGATCATCTTTGCCTCCCTTCCCTGTATCTTTTTCTAGTTTATCTATATCCTTTCAGGGTTAAGGTCATCAAAACTGCCTAAAGTAGAGGTGGTAAAGATATAGCCAATAGGTAGGATTTGACCCTGGTCCACAGTGCTGCCACTGGCTCTGAGTAGCCAGAGCAGCATGTGATGTGCCAGCTCCATGTGCAGAACTTGGGATGTGCAACACAGAATGCTTGCTCTGGGATCTGTCCTATATGCAGCACCCTCCCCAGCTGGGTCCTGGGTCCTGGGTCCAGAACTATTACATGTAGTGCCTCCCCCCAAAATAGTGGTAGAAGTGATATATGCAGCACAAGTTCTGGATCACCTGGAGCAGATGTTGGGTGCAGTGTAGATCCAAGCCTGGTCAGGGTAGGCACCATGTATGGTGTGGATCCCAGAGTAAGAGTACCATTTACTGGATCTGGCATGGGGAGACAGGGGTCCATGGGCCCAATCTGGCCCATGGATGGGACCCACATCAATCATTTGGCCTGCAGGGACAAATGAGTTTGACATCCTTGGTATAATGTATCAAGGTGTGGACTCACCATACGAACTCATGGTGTGGACTCACTTGGACATTTTCAAGTCTACCGAGCCAGATGACCTACATCTGAGAGTCCTAAAAGAATTGTCTGAAATGATAGTAGTGCCACTGGCAATGTTGTTCAAAGAGTCATGGAACTCAGGAGTGGTCCCTGATGATTGGAAGAGGGCCAACACAGTGCCCATCTTCAAGAAAGGGAAGAGGGATAACCCTGAAAATGACAGACCCATCAGTTTGACTTTGATCCTGGCTAAAATTTTTGAAAAATGTGTTAAAGAGGCCATCAATTACAATGGTAGTCAATGAGGTGTTAAGAAGCAACCATCATGGCTTTGTTGAGGGTAGATCATTCCTGGCAAACCTGGTGTCCTTCTTTCTATGATCAGCTAACTAAACATCTGGATGAGAGACACAAGATTGATGTCATTTACTTAGACTTCAGTAAAGTCATTGATTCTGTTTCCTATGGGATTCTCTCAACCAAACTGGAGGGTACTGGGCTGGACCAGTCTACAGTGAGGTGGGCAAAGAACTGGCTTAGAGGCCAATCCCAGACAGCTGTAATCATCCTGGAGGGCCATCTCCAGTGGTCTCCCCCAAATATAGGTGCTTGGACCCATGCTGTTTACATATTTTTTAATAACCCGGATGAGAGGATGGAAAGCTCAATAATTAAATTAGCAGATGATACTAAGCTGTGGTGAAATGTGGGCACATCAGAAGATAGGGTAAAGATCCAGGATGACCTTGACAAACTTGAACAGAATCAGATGAGATTTAACAGGGAGAAGTGCAGAATTCTTCATCTAGGTAGGAAGAACCTTCACCATAACTACATAACGGGTGGTGGTCCATTGGGTAGCATAGCATATGAATGGAAGCTGGGGGTCATGAAAGACCAGAAGATGAACATGAGCCAAAGTGCAAAGAAGCAGAAGGGCAAATAGAAATCTGGCATGTATCACCTGATGTGTGGCCAATAGATCCAGAGAGGTCCTCCTCCCTCTCTATTCATCATTGGTGAGGCCACAGCTGGAGTACTGTGTCCAGTTCTGGGCACCGCAGTTCAAAAAGGATATGGATAAGCTTGGAAGGGTATGAAGAAGGGTAACCTGTATGATTAGAAGCATGGAGGATAGGCCCTGTGAGGAAAGACTCTGGAAACTGGGCCTGTTCAGTCTGAGTAACAGAAGGCTGAGGAGTGATTTGATAGCCACCTAACAGGATATAGGGGAGCAACTCTTCCAGAAGGCACCTCAAAGGAGAATGAAGACCAATGGGTGTAAGCTAATAGAAGGTAAATTTAGTCTGGTCATAAGAAAAAACTGAAAAGTGACACCAGAAGTGGTGCTGTCCTTGGAGGTGTTGAAGATGAGACTGGACAAGCACCTTGTTGGGCTTATCTGAGGCCAATAACTTCTTGCTCACAACAGGGGACCAGATTTATTGATCTCGCAGGTCCCTTCTGGTCCTCTGATTTTATAGATTGATAAAGAGACCTAATTAGTCTTTTTGTTTTGTTCCCCATTTCATGCTTTATCTTTCCTAGCTCCTGTATAATTTTATGTTCATAACTCTTGTATAATTCCTTTACATTAAAATTCCTATAATTTCTAATTCCTAGCATGAACTTTCCAACCATAAGAATGGTTTTGTACTGGAACAGATTACCTGGAGATTTTGTGCAAGAATTTTTATTAGAAAGGTTAGGGTAGGTTAGACCAAGCATTTGTCTGGGATGATTTAGACAGGGACGGTCTTGTCTTGAATAGTGCATTGAACTCAATGACTTTCTTTACTGATATTTTTGAACTGATATTAAGATTTATGCTGTTGTTAAGATCCCATCCTACTTTTTTACATTATGTTTGTGTAAATATCTATATTAAAAACTTGATAAATTAATACTAGAAATCTATTTAGATTGCACAGTCAAGCATTTGGAAGCTACAAAATACCATTTTTATGATTGCTGGTGTGCTTTTGTTTACTAGTAAGTCAGATATCTAGCAGAAAAATATGTATGTATTATTAATGACTGTATAAGGATATGTATTCACTAGGAAATATGTTCAAGTTTAATTATTATTTTGGTATGTTGTGAAATGGAAACAGATCAGCCCCATGTGCAAAGAGAAGAAAAGTGGCAGTTCTTAACAGTTTTTATTTTTTGGCATGTTTAAATGGAATTTCCTGGGAGAAAGAAAGGGAGCTTCTTTGGCATCATAGCTGCATCCAAAGGAAATATCAAAGAGCTAATGCAAACAATTATAGTGACTAAGCTTCTCAATAAATAGTGCCAGGACCCTTTTTATGGAAAGTGCTAGGCAAGTCAAATGTAGTACTCCATCCTGGATCTCCCAATAGTATGCCTTATTTTTTCAAGTTTTCCTTAGCTGAGAGGAAATCTTAAGTTTAGAGATCAAGCAAAGAATACATTCAACTGATTGTATATTTTTTTTCATCATTTGTCATAATAGTTTGCATCCCATTCTTGTTCACTTCAAGGTGTCTTTCATCTTCAGTAAACAGGTGTATAGAGAATATTAGCATAAAGGAATTGATATCAGTGCAAGCACCAAATGTTTTTATATCCATACATCTCAGTTTTGTAAATCCTTGTGTGCATTTAGACTAAACAGACTTTAAGAAAAGAACTATTTTCTGTAAAGAACAATGTATGACTTGGACTGTAATGCTACCAAAGAAACATGGGTGACCAGTGCCTCTTGAGTTGGGGGGGGGCATGTTCCCCCCTGACACCAGTCAGTGACTGGGGGGGGATCTCCCAGTGGCCAATCTCACTGGCCGGGGAGGCTGGTCTCATTCACCAAAAAGCGACTATGCCACTTCTGGAAGTCCTGAAAAATGATCTGTCATTCTCCTTGTTTGTTTATTTTTTTTAAGCAGGCCTGTAATATGAAGAAGTCACAATAACAGCTAAAAAGCTAGAGCTGTTAAAATAAATGCTACTTGGTGCAATGTAAGGTCAGCCCATAGCACCCCTACTAAAGGAGGTCATAAAGTCAAATTATCCAGACTGCATTTTCGAGACAGTAACTGGATAAATTGCAAGTACAGTTAAGTAGTGTCAGGTTAAATTACTTGCACCCTTAAATTCCCAGATTTACAGCAAGGAATCTCTTTTTTTTTCCTTTTTATTATGTGATATAGTCAAATGTAGAAATATATAACTACATTCTGAGGAGTTTCACTGAACTCAAGATTATTAAGTGTTGAACACTGGCTGAAATCAAATATCACACTGGATGAGTCAGCAGGATGGGGATTGAGCTATGTGCTGGCCTAGTTATAAGCACTGCACTGGTTTAGGAATAATGTTTATAAAATAAATATTAGGTATTTATTTTTTGTTTAATATTAATACCTTTGACAATGTTGTGTAAAGTATATTAAAATATATTTCCTACCCTAAAGGGCTTTCAAATATATTAGGTAGGGGTGTGTAAAGCAGGCAGTATTAGATTCAGATTCAGATTTGGCCCAATTCAGGGGACAGTGATTTAATTTGCTGATTCAGATCACTGTCCCAATCAGATTCAGCTGAATATGAACCTGAAGATTTGATTCTGATTCAGAGAATCAGTGATTTGGCCATTGACACAGCTTTATATGTTTTTTCTACATACCTCAAGGTACCAGGTGCAGCTCGTGAATACTAAGATGTGGGGTGGATGGAGCATCCGACAAGAGCACGGGGGCGGGGAGTGCTCAGCAGCAGACTCAGAAGTACTTCCAGTCCATTTCCGGGTCCACCACCAAGCACGCGGGGGACCCCCCCCATAGCCCCCCAGCTCATCAATCAATTGTGGGTGCCCCCCCAGACCTAAGAAGCACCAGTCACTAAGCTAGGGGGTGGAGTGGAGTCCCCCACATGCTCCATGGTGGACCCAGAAGTAACTTCTGGTCCATTTCTAGGTCTGCCACTGAGCACACCCCCCCCACACACACACACTCCTGTGCGATGTGCAGTCTGCCCCACCATCTCACCATTCTCAAGTCATACCTAGTACCTTGAGGTATATAGAAAAAACATATAAAGCTGTGTCTATGGCTGAATTGTCGAATCTCTCCAAATTGAATCGCAGGCTTCCGATTAGATTTGGAGAGATTAATGGTTCTCCTGATTCTATTCAGATTTGGAGATTCGGCCACTGAATCGGGCCAAATCTCCTCCACGTTGAATCAATGACCAAAGCTTCACACAGCCCTAATATTAAGTATATTTGAAAAGAGTACCAAGATAAGGGGAAACTGAACTGGACTAAAGTGAGGTTCTCAAGCATAGGACTGTAAACATATTCTGGTGTTACAGACAACTGATTAGAGAAAAACTTGCAGGTGCCAGTCATCCCTTGCTATTTTCACTACCGTTTACAAGTAAGGGGTGCGATACAGTGAGATGGGGAGAACAGGTGATGTTTAAGCTGACTCAGATTCCTGTTTTACAAACTTAAGTTATGCTGCTCTTAGGAGACCTGAGGCACAGCTACACAAGATGTTTACTAATTATCTGTGCATTAAAGGTTTTAGTGTCTACATGTATGTCCCTTTTAGGGTGCACTAAATGAGTAAACTATTCAGCAGGGTAGGACTTGTAAATAAAAGTTTTTTCATGAGCAGCAGCAAGTGTGCTGGCCAGCTGGTGCATGAGGGTGCTTCAGTACAGGAGCTGTCTGCTAGCTATCCCTGCACTTTAAGCACCTATGTGCCCCAGCCAGCCCTTCTGCATCACACTGAGACCAGGCAGAGCACCCTGGGGCTGGCAAGTTGACCTCCCCCCAGGTGTTTGCCAGCCAGGGCTGCTGTGACTCAGCTCAGTGTGCTGCAGTCCAGGCACATGTGTAAACTGCACACCCAGGAGCTTCCTGGGGGCAATAAACCACAGAGAAATAAGCTCCATAGTTTATCACTTTGTGTTAATGGCACATGTTGACACACCCCTGTTTATCTAAGTTATGTCAGTGTCATTGGACTTTGCTATAGGATGGGTACAATATCAATCATATCCACTACATAGCTCCCCTCTCCAATGATTGTGTTAGAGATATTCTCCCCAGCTTAGCACTTTCACTCACTATACAGGAACCAAGGGAGTCTCTCTCAGAAATTCTGAGTCTCTTCCTACTTACAGTAGTTTAACATTCTTGCCAGTTTTACTGAACTCTGGTTTATGTCAGTAAAACCATCCTGCAAAACTGCCTTCTTTCTCCTCAGTCTTTAAAACTACAAAATAATGTTCCAAACTGTTGCCATTGGGAGGGAGTTTGTTTTCAGCAAATCTATGGCGAAAACACCAGAAGATCTAGTTCACAAATGGACAGCACCAGCACAGTTATGAGAAAGATCTAGAAGGGTCTCTTGTTATTAGTGAAAAAGACTCTACAAATAAGGCTCCCTCTACACATGCAGGTAAAGACACAGTGGGATATAATGCACAATTCAATCAATCATGCCTCCTGGCATGCCATACATACATGGTAGAAGGCATGACTGTGGGATCATGCATTAGGTCCCATCACACCTTATTGCCAGTATAGGATGAACCCAATCCAGGGATCCCCCTGCACTAGCAAGGAGTAGGCTCCAATGGTTGGGAGCCCCATGCACCCCAGTTGAGGTCAGAGCTTCAGTGATCTCCCTGCCCTGGGCATGCAGGCATACTCCTGGGGCTGGGGTGATGGGGTGTGGGGATCACCCCTGTAACGTTCCTCCAGCCTTGGGGGTTTCCCACAGCCCAGAGCCCAAGAGATTCTCAGGGTCCAGGGGTTTCGCACACTCCTGCCCCAAGCACTAGGAATCACCGCAGCCGTGATCCCAAGGTCCAGGGGTTTCACACACTCCTGAACCCTAGGGATCATGGCAGCTGCAATCCTCATGGCCCTGGAGTTTCAGGCACCTCTGAGCCCTAGGAATGAAGGCAGTCATGATCCCTAGGGTCTGGGGTTTTTATGCACTCCTGAGCCCTGGGAATCATAGCTGCTATGATCCCTAGGGCTTGGGGGTTTTCCACTGGCCATGGTGCACCCCTGGGGGCTAGGATCCCCACCAGCAGACAGGGCTGCCATAGGAAGGAGAGACCCTGCTACATGTGCAAATTAGAGCTTAATAGCAACCAGCTGTATAGTTAGTACACACTTGCAAAGTCTACCTTTATGACTAGTTGGAGATTTTTTATTGTGTGGCAGCTACTTTGCATATGTAGCTGGTTTCCAGGTAACTGTGGAAAACATGTGCAGCATGTAGAGAGGCCCTGAGAGACATAAAAATATCCAGGGCTTTCACCCTTGATGACAGTGATCTCTTCATGCAATAATGTATGGTCTGCCATTTCTATAAGCTTAGGCACAGAGAAGAAAGCAACCAAGACACTGGCTCCAAACCTAGATGGGAGGGCATCATATTCACAACCATGAAGGAATGATATGCCACAGACCTGGTTTCTGAATCATTGCTGTTGAGCTAAGGTAAACTATTAACTCACTGAAGGCTTTGATTTGCAGGTGCAGAAAAAGCCACAGTTTTGTCCATCATTGGTGGAAGAGATCACTTCTGCTACTTGTGCTGTTTTTTCTTATTACAAATAAAAAAGGAAAGAAACTGTGGACAAGGGGACAGACAGAGCTAGGCAAAAACATCTAAAAGACTATGCATGTTATTTCTGGAAAGGTTCCAGTAAAGTTAAAAGGGTATAAAAATCTGTGCCAGCTCCTGTTTTTCTCTTTGTGGCTTGGCTGGATTCAGTGCTCTTGGACCATTCCTACTGCTTGAGATGTCTTACAGCTATTTGGCTAGTGGCTAATACAATATTTTAGGTGGGGAAATATTATTTTCTCTTTTTTCCACCATTCCACTCTTTATGTGATCATCAATAACCCTTTCTACTTTTTATTATTTTCCATTTTTTTCTCCTTTTAGCATTGACAGGAATGAATTGTGGTCTTTCTTATGGTTCAGTTCTTGCTCAGATCTGTGGGAGTTCCAATGCATCATGGGAGCCAGAGTCTGATTGGAGGAACACAACTTACAGGACAGGATCAGAGAAGCACGACAAAACCAGAACTAGGGCTGCCATAAGGTACTTTAGTAGATCTAGTAGACACAGATTAATATTAACTCAACAATGATATGCTTTATGCTGATTTTCCAGTGGGAGACCCTTCTGAAATATGTCTTTCCTGCAGAAGCATTTAGTTCCCTTGAAACTCATTTTTCTTTAATTATTTTTTTCCACAGGCACTGCAATAAACATTACCTTTTTTTCCTTCTTTCCCCTGACCACTCCCAAAATCAAATACGATACTTCAAAACCTTTAACTTTTTCTTTCAAAAACAGAATAAAGAGAACAGATAATAAAGGTGGTGGCCACTCTCCTTTCCTTCACCTGCCACTGTAACTGTAAGCATTTCTCAGAATCAAGCTCAGAGCTGCCATTTTCCCAGTTAATGATAAGCATGCAAGTGTACGTTTAATTTCTTCTGGGGGAAATATGCCCTTTGCAGGAGAAAGAAGCAACGGGATGATGCTCCCTGCACTCCGCCAGATCAGGGACTTCCTGGGAATAGTCAGGGGACATCCAGAAGGGACTGGAACAACAGGGCGAAGCCTTCTGCCCACACCTTTGACCTGGATCTGTAGTCTGAAGAGTGACGGGTGTTTGCTATGCTGCTCAGTTTACTTGGCCACTGGGCTTCCTGTTTTTGGAGGGAAGAGCGTCTGCTTCTTGCCCTCCCTTCCCACTCCCCAGACCTGGTCTAGTGAAAACACACAGAGCAAGGGAGAGCCAGTTGCTACAGATTGAACACCTGTACCGCTCCCTGTCCCAGAAAGATACCTACCAGTGGAAATTTCTCAGATTGAACATCTTTGTGGCTTCTTTCTTTCTTTTTTTCCTCTTAGCAACCCCATGAGAAAGATTCTGTCTACCCCCCATGATCTCTCATTTGGGAGTATGTCTAATTGATCCTGAATGGACTGAGTAAGCAAATAAATAAAAGAAAGAGCAGAATTTAGCCTTTATCACCTCATCAGCTTTTAGCTCACAGTGAGCACAAGTAAAATAATTGGATCTCTTACAAACTATGATTAGAGACTTTACTTTAAAAAAAAATGTAATTTGGGCAATTTATTCAAAGATATTTTCTTTTGATTTTTTTTTACCTCCTGCTTTCATTCACTAAGAGGGGGAAAAAGCTTTTATACATTTATTTGTATTAGTATCCCTATGTATGACTACAAAAGTGTCAAAATAATTAGGTCAAGTGGTGGCAATAAGCCCAATAGAAATAAACAATCCTTCTTGTGAAATGTCTTAAAATATTTCAGATGCTGTTCACAGTTTATACTTTGTTAAATTCACACCAGACTTAACATCACAAACAGGATAACTCCTCCTTTTAAGCAATTAATATATTTATTTTTCTTGTCTTTGTACTGAAAGGCGTCAAATCAATGTGTTTTGTTTTTTACTTTTCCTGAAACAGCTGAGAAGGAAATCTGTCTAATCTCAGCAGTGTTTGAAAATTAAAATAACAAAGTGTGTTGGCATAACTGAGAATTTAAAAGCAGGACTTGGCCAAAATCTTAAGCCTTGTTAATCATACAGAGTAATTTATTACTCTGTAAAATGTAAATCAATGGGCTTCCACTGACATTTAAATTAAGGATTGGGCCCATAGATTTAGAAGAAAATAATTTCTTAAAATGCTTATATATTATGCCCCCAAAATTTGTATTAAGAGTCCATTATGAAATGTTATATATATATTTAATATCTATTTGGCAAAAGCATTATCTTTAAATTGCACAGTGTTTATGGAACATAACCCACAGTAGGAAAGACTAAAGTTTCTCTTTCTAGTTCAGTTTGCTGCCAGTTATAATTCATTTTTTGAAGTAAATGCATACCAGAAAGAGATGGGGTTAATGTCTATGAATGCAAGGCAATAATTATTGGAAATTCAATAGTGTAATAAATTGTGTGTACGTGTGTAGTTAGATATTTTATGCCACATTGCTGAATGACTAATGAAATCAGTGTATGTTATCCACAAATGTAGCATTAATAATTCTATTAAAATGTAATTATAAAGTACACTTCAGCATTATTTAAGTTGTAGTGCAACTAGTACCTTTTGTGCCTACATAAGAAGATGAAGAATATTGGCATAAAAGCCAAGTTGGTTCCTGGAACAAACCCTGCGGGGACGGGGCGAGGACGCATGGTTCCAAGGGCAGGGGAAGCACATAGATTTTGAGCAGAGAAGACAAGAGGGGCAGCAGTCTTACCCTGCCAGGAACTTCTAAACAGTCCTAGTTGAGCTGTTGCTGCTGGGCATGCTCTCTGCCCACCCCAGCTCTGTTGCTCTTAAAGCTATCTCAGCCAGCAACAGCTTTGAAGTTTCTTGTATAGCAGCACGGACTCTATGGGGGTGCAAGGGTGATACTGGGCACCCCCCCTAACTCGACACCCAGAGCAGGTGCCCCTTTTGCCCACCCCAAGTTACACTTCTGATGAAAGACTGACATGAGCTAACTTAATTTAGCTAGTACAAGCAATAAAAGCAGTGAAGACATGGCAGCACAGCCTTCTATTGGGCTAGCAGCTAGAATGCAAACTCCCTTGGACAATGAACTGTACTCTGGCTCTGAGAAGCTGCTAAAACCCTTAACTTTGTCTTTTTCACTGATGTTCTTATCCATGCTGGATAGATTGAGCTGTCCCATGTATGCATAAGAATAAATCCTGGAAAAATGGCACACATGCACACATATGCACACAATTGCCACTTTGGGAATGAAAAGATTAATGGTCAGTGCAAGTAGTAAACTTCCACTGTGCAGCAGGGTTGTGTTGTATTGATTCTTTTCACAAAACTCTAGGGTATTTATCTAGGGGTGTGCTCAGGGGAGTTTTGAGAGTGACTATGTGCACAATCCAGTGCTAATTCACATCAGCCTGAGTCTCTTTCAATTGACTGCACTGGGTTTTGAATCAAACTGGATCACAGCTGTGCAGAGCCACCAGCTGAATGCTTCTCATGTGGAGGATAGTGTACCAGGTCTTTACACTACCATGACTGATGCAGGGACTACTGGTACTGAAACTTTGCAGCCTGTAAGAAGGCCTCCTTCCCCTGCAGCTCACTTGTATCATTATGACCACAGTACATTTACTCACCCTGAGCACTGACAACCCAAATTTGTATTCTGTGCCTTATTAATGAACAATCTATATATATAATATAAAGATACAAATATTCAGCATTGAAACAGAATGCTATACCTAGCTTGATCAATATAGTGCATAATGGGCTTTTTTGACAGCAGGTCATATGGAATCATTGTTCTTTGACATGACTCCTCAGCTGCCAGGGTGGAAAGATTTTGACTTATACGGAAAAGGGGATAGTGGAAGAAAGAACAGCTGGAGGAAATAAGTGAATAAGCAACTTCCTGCATACACAACTGGGAACTTAAGTAGCTTTTAAGTACCTCACTTGCTGTAAGGAAGTCTGTTCCATACAACACTTAGGATCCTGACCCAGCAAAGCTTACATACATACATGTGCAGTCTCACTGGGTTGTTTGATCAACTAGGCTATTACCAAAGGACTGAGCTGGTACTAGCCCATGGGAAAAATTCTGGGGCTTAGATTCTTAAATGGATCTCAAGCAGCAGCTGCACGTAGGTTTGAGTATTTCTTTTGTCATTCAAGTCTGTGAGGGATGACTGTTCAGATACTATAGCAATAAATACCTGTAAGAAAGGAAAAAACAACAGGTCAATATCACTAGTAGACTTAGCAATTTCCTGCGATACAGACATTGTAAATCTAAAAGGAAATGCATTTTTGGAAGGTTTTCCTGTACTCCAAGAAGAAATACAAATATTGTATCGCATTTAAATTATGAGCTTATTTGTAAGCAAAACAGAACCCAGTTCAGTGAGAATAGGGAGGTTTAAATGTCTAGAATACTTTTTATTTTCCAGGGAGCCCCTTTCTGTCTTTTTTCCTCTTTCTGCAATCTTTTCTTTTTCTCCCTCGATTTCTCCATGGGTTCTGCTGATCATATGAAGATTAATTCAACTTGTGAAAACATATCACAGCAAGAGGATTTTATCCTTTGGGGCTTTAGGTCCTCTGCTGCTGAGATACACACATTTCAGTTTTGCCTAGAATATTACTGATACACAATATAAGCCACAACTCACCAAATGAACCAAAACCCTAGTTTCACATGCTGGCTCTGTATTTTACATGGCGCATCCATGTATTTGAATCAGTCAATAAAACAATATTTGCCTGTACATTCATAATTATCTGCAGAATGTTATGTATGCTTAAGTCACTATAAATAATAACTGCAGATAATGATAGCACTAGCAAGAATATAATTTAGTCATAGGACAAATTATAATGTAAGTATTTGTCTTAGATTTTATTGTTAAAATCTATCAGTAGAAGTGACAAGCCCATTAAAAAGTTTTTTTAATATAACAGTTCCTATTCTCTGTTTTCCAAGTATTCTCAGCAGCTTCTGGTCACAGAGAGCTTTGGAACATTTGCATACTGAGGTATTAAGGTATTAAGAGTCTGCCTGTATAAAAATAGTGTGGAATTTTGTAAAACATGTATGCATTTAATCACTCAGTAGTTCTAGTCAAATGCATCCCTAACCTTGGAAGTCTTCAAGAGGAGACTAGACAGACACCTTGCTGGGATCATTTGATTTCAGTATTCCTTCCTAGAGCAGCAGGGTTGAACTCAATGAACTTTTGAGGTCACTTCTAGCCCTTAATTTCTATGATTCTATGACCATGTACTGAAGAAAATTTAAGAAATCCTTACATTGCATACATATGAACATGGACGACTGGTGCCTTCCGAGTTGCCCTTACAGCCAGTCAGTGACTGGAGGGGGGGGTCCCCTAAGGCCAGTCACACTGACCAGGGTTGCAGGGGGGGGACCCTGTGGCTGATCGCACCACTGGCACCTCCAGGTGGGTGCAATCAGCCATGGGGGGACCACAGGGATAGCTTCTCCTGGTGCCCACACTCCCCAGCTGGCACTCTCTGGGGGGATACCAGCACTCTCGCCTGCCCCTCCTGCCTGGGAGTGCAGGCTGTTAGGGGATGCACCAGCACTTTTAGGGGGTGCATGTGCACCCCCATGCACCACCTACACATTGCTACTGCATAAGAAGAAGGCAGAATTGTAGCCCCTATTATCATATATATCATAGCTACCTTCATAGGTCATCTAGTTCAAACCTTCACCTGAGGCAGGATCATTCCTATCCAAGGCACCAGATTTTACAATAGACAAATCTACTGTCTCAACTCTTAGCACACTGCAGTGAACCCTGACACAACACAGGACCATGTTTCCTCAGTCCTTCCCTCCACAAGGAGGGAGAGGCATGCATGAGAGAAGTACAATCATAGCTCCATTTCCTTATAGTCCAGTAAATAGAGCTAGATGAACCAGTAGTAGGAGTGAGTGGTACAGTTACCATATGCCCAGGTTTTCCTCTTTTTGAGACCTTCAATCTCCATCTGGATGGTTTTTTTGAAATACGAACCAATGTCCAGGATTTTGCTTTTCTCTGCTGGCAGGAGAAAGGGGAGGGTGATTGGAGGCAGGGACAGCAGTGGAGGAAGCTATCCAAGTGCTGAAGCTGCAACAGAGCAGGGGGCAGGCACTGTCTCTTCCAGTAGGGGAAGGGGGCAAGGGGGCCCTTTGAGGATAGCAGGCAGCTCCATGGTCAGGATGGTCCCCATGCTTGTGTGGGCTGGGAGGCCTCAGGAGCTGCTGCCTGGGGGAAAAGGTATAGCCAGGCTGTCTGGTGTGGTGCCGGAGCTGCAGCCCAGGGCAGGGATGCCACAGGCCTCCTGTCCTCTTCCCTCCAGCACCAGAGCTGGACTCATTCTGTCACCTGCACAAATTGAACCACCAGTGCTCTGGCTCAGTCAGGATGGAGGCAGCTGGGAACCCAGCAGGGCTGGGAGGAGCAGGGGGCTGTGGGTTGGGAGTGGAAGGCACTAGCAAGGCTGCAGGTCAGGAATGAAGGGTACCAGGAGGACTGGGGGGCATGGGGATGCAGATTGGGAGTGACAGGCACCAGCAGGGATGGGGGGTCGGGGGCAGGGACTGTACGTCAGGAGTGAGGGGTACTGAGAGGGGTGGGAGGGATTGCAGGTTGGGAGTGAGGGGTGCCATCAGGGCTGGGAAGACAGGGGCTTCAGGTCGGGAGTGAGGGACACTGGCAGGGTCAGGGGGCTTCAGGTCAGGAGTGAGGTGTCCCCCCCGACAGGTGTCCTACTTTTTTGGAACTAGAAATATGGTAACCCTAGTGAATGGTAAATTGCACCCAACATTGGGATGCATAAATGAGTATACAACCCATCTCCCAATGCTTGAGATCTCTGTGAGGTATTACATTTCTCTGCATCAGACACTGAATTATTTCCTCTTTTCTGTGTGGTTCTTTATTTTTCCAATGGACTCTGCCTAAGCAATGATCTACCTCTTAATTTTATAGTTGTCACAATTCATGTAAGTTATGTACACACATGCAAATAATCTGGGAGAATTCTTCCAGGTTTGTTCTCCTGGTAGAAACATGCCTAAAGTTCCTTGTACAGATATTCAGCAGAGTCCAGTAAGAGAGAGACAGTCTCTGGGGGGTGAGCAGGTATAAGGGAGGGAGGCCGAAGGACCATGTTTTCTTCAGAAAGAAGCCACAGTATGTAGACATTCTCTATGCCAGGAGGAATACTGTTGGGAGTGATTTAATCGTGGTTATTCCCAGTTTATTTTTTTTCCTTCAGTGTCCATTTTTACTCTAGGAGAAAAAGCCTGAACATTTGTATGCTCATAGTTTTTTCTACAAAAGCAGCAACTCTCTCAGGAGAACCTGAATGTCTGTATAGCTACATCCCCATAAGCAGGAATGTGTGTTTGCAGCAGCAGCACAGATTTGTGCCACTGCTTTGTGCTGCAGTGCATGCCCTTGTTCTTACAGTTTGCAGAAGGACATGTCCAGCTGTGGGGTGAGGATGGGCTGGCTGGGGCACAGGGTGCCAAAGTGCAGGGCTAGCTGGCAAGCAGCACCCACACTGACACACCCTGTGCCCCATTCAGCCAAGTTCAGTAACCCTCACATTGAAGCCCTTGCGTTGAAGCCATGGAGCCGCTGGCTGGGGTGCAGTGCAACTCAAGATGGGGGAGTAGGTCTCCCAGAGCTGCCTGCTTCCCTGTCTCAAGGCACACTGTGCCCCAGCCAGCCTGGGAGCAGCCAGCTGGGATGCAGGGTACCTTAATGTGGGGGCTCTGCAGCACAGAGGTAGTGAGCAAGAAGCCCAGGACTGCCTGCTCCCCTGTCTCCACATTTATCCCGTTGCACAGCACTTTGGTGTGCTTTGCACTGGTTTATTTTTCAGGGTTTTTTGTTTTGCTACCAGAAAGTCCCAGTAGCAAATTTTGCCCCAGAACTGCAAATAAGCAGTGTAGGGCATGGTTTAATGTGCAACATGTTCAGTTTGTGGTGCTGCAAAGATGTTTGTGGTGCCATAAACCACACATGCCTGCATGTCCAGATCTGGCCTATGAGGCCATAGTGGCATTTCTGAAGAGAGGTAAAAACCTAAGTAGGCCAGAAGAAATATGAATCCTTCCAACTTTCTAGCATGAATTAGCATGCATACTGTTTTCAGAATATATTGAGGATCTATGTTATCAGTCAGTTTGCTTAGTTTTCACTACACATACTTGGCAAAACTCATTTCAGAATGTGCATAAAAACTATGTGAAGCCTTCTAAGCACTTTACAAAAAGTATTCCAGGAGGAGCTCCCTGAAATGTATTTGCTTGCAGTTTTCCATATGTAAGTATGAAAAGAGAGGTAAGACAAAGAACAATCCACCTACAGCATTATTATGTGTGTGGCTCTCATTGCAATGCTAAAGAGAATATGCTATGAAAAACCCAGCTGGAGAGCTCATCAAGAACAAGTCTACCAAAAGCTGGAGTGGAAATACATATGGTAAAAAAATAGAATAGCAGGAAACCACTACAATGCCTGAAAGTAAATTTTCTAAGTGATTACAGCCAGCACCTGCACCAATGTTAAAATATAAAGTATAAACTCAGTGAGGGGCCCTGGTAGTATTCTGAGTTCTTAAATGGAGCTAGAGTGGGCAGTGAGGTCATAACCAGGGTCTTTCTATATTCCAACCATTGAAAAAAAATACTAGTTTGCTAGTAAATAACACTAATGATCCTAGTACTTAACTTTCATGCTCCTTGTTTTTCACTAAAATGAGAGACATAGCTAGCCATGTTAATCTGAAGTCAAGCAGAAGGTAGTTGTACCTTACAGATGCGCTTCATCAGCTGCTGTGAAAGGATTTGCGTAGAGTGGTGCTCAGAATGGACAGAGTGGTTTGAATACAAAAGGGAGTGGGAGAAGGGAGGAGGCAATGCTGGGAAGCAAGGAACAAAAGGGTCACAAAAGCTAATTCAGATAGTGGGGTAAGAATCCATCGTCCCTATTTAAACCACACTTAACACAATCAAGTTTGTGGATGATTTCTTGCTGCACAATTTCTCATTTAAACAGCTGATGAAATGAGCTCCAGCTTACAAAAAGCTTATGCTATATATATCCTTAATTTAGTTAGGCTAGAAGATTCACAAAAATGACAGACTGCAAATTTACAGCAAGAGAATCAGACTGTTCCCAGATTTCTTTGTGAGAGGTTTTTCTCTCCTAAGTGAAAAGAGATAGCATTTATCACTGTCCTGCATTCATTCAGGAAATTCATGGAAGGGACAAGAAAAGGAACTAAAGATAATTTAAACATCAGAAAATCTGAATACATAGTAAACAGGATCTTTGCTTCATCTGAAGAATCAACAAGTCTTCAAGACTGCACTTATTTTAGTTGCTTCCATTTGTTTGCTTCTCAGTGGGTGCATATATATAGGTCACACTGGAGTTTATTCTTCTCAAGCACAGTATTTAAATGTGCACCCACACCTGGAGCATGTTGAGCTGGGGTGGAGTAGCCTGCACTGGCAGGAGGTCTTAGGGTCAGCTTGCCAGCCTGGGGCTACTCCTCCCCAACTTAACATGCCATGGAAGGGCTGGCTAGGGTATGAGGGTGCTACAATGCCAGGCTAGCCTCAGGCAGTCCCCACACTGTAGTGCCCGTGTTCCCAGCCAGCCCATCACTGTCTACACATGCATTTTGATGCACGTAACTACTTTGCTGTAGAATACTTGTACTTGTCCTGAATAGTATTATCCTACAGTGGAGTTAATTTACTGCACCCTAATATGGCCGCCCATGTAGATGGTGATGCTTTACTGTAGAGCTAATTAGTCAGTTCCCAGTAAAGCACATATGTAGATGCACCCAGTATGTCTGGAACTATGGATACTCATCACTTTTGTTATTATTTTTTATTGCTACAGTGAATGGAATCACCAGCCATAAATAAGGGTCTCGGTGTTCTAAGTAGTGTACAAATACAGTAGAAAAATAAATGGTCTCTGCTAAAAAGCCTTAATGGGCTTCAATGAACTACTTCAATGGGTATTTGTAGTTCATTTCAAGTGCTTGTTAGTACTGCCCTAATGGCCATCCCCAATGTGTACAACATAAATTAATGTTAGTGGATATATGTCAGTGTCTATTCATTAAACAGTGGCTATCATGTACCATTTCTAAGTTCTGTCCCTAGCCATCCCATCTGGAAACTATTCTCTCAAGTTAAACTTCTTCACTGGGCAACTGGTTTTGTGCACAGCAAAAATCATCATGGCAAGGTTATAAAATAAAATGGTCCAATTGCTAATTGTATGAAAATGCACAATGTGCATGAATTAGTGTCTTTAAGCTGATTTCATTCTCACTGTCATGCCATATTCATTCTTTTCAGAATCAAGTGGCAAGAATCTTAATGATTTGACATCGGGAAAGGCATTACTCCTTTGAGAATCGGGACTGGGGGGGTTGAAAGCAAATATATTTCAATTTAGTAGAAGTATAATTCCAAATTATATGATGCATTCCAATATGATCTAAACCACAAAGTAAAAAGGGCTTTGATTTTTTCAACAAAAAATCACTTTCATTTAAAGGCATTTAGAATGAACATGCCTCAAATGGTATTTAAGGAATAATGAACATGTAAAAGCCAGGTCTTATGTCTCTAAGGGTACATACAGATATGCAGGGAAGTTAGATTGGATTAAAAATGGCCACCTGATCCAAGGTCAGTTGGGATGGGGGGGTTAGTGGTGGGACTAGGGGAGTTGGGAGGGGTAGCAGGGGTCTACCAGGGGAGTTTGAGGTAGTATGAGGACTAGTGGGGTCCATGGGGAGGTTAGTGGGGTCTGAGAGAGTTTTGCAGAATCAGGGCAGCTACAAGGTCTATGTGGGAATTGGGGTTGATCAGTAGGCAAGGTCTGTGGGGTGTTGTGAGGTTCAGGAGGGTTTGGTGGGATCAGGTGGGCTAGCAGGGTCTGCATGGGTGGGGCTTTGGAGGAATGAGGGGTTGGTGGGATTGAAAAGGCTCTCTGATCCCACCAACCCCTTGGATTTCCTTCCCACCCCCCTCACCCCCACCGCCCCAGTGCCACCTGACTGCCCCTGATCCTGCAAACTACTCCTAGGGCTGGTTTCATTGGCTTTCACCAGTCCCAGGGGCCTGACTGAAGTAAACTGGGGTGTGGGGAAGGGTATATGGATCAGGATGTTCTGGTGGCTCTGTACAGGGGGCTTGCTGGGATTGGGGTGGCTCTGTCCTGCCAGGACAGAGCCCCTTTTAGCCTCCCAGTGCTACTTTTAGCCTCCTGACCTCCCTCCCATATCCAGATGAACAACTCCTACACCAAACCAACCATCCTCCCTCATCCCACCTGATCCCTCTTCACCCTGACTTACTTCCACTAGCTCCCAACACCACCTAATGCCAGTCACATTGGCAGTGGGAGCAGTTTATGGGCTTAGGGGTTTTGGCAGGCTCTGTGGGGGGAGCTGGCTAGTCTGTGGGGGGGAGGTGTTGCTCCCCCAGACCAATGTAGAGAGGAGCCAGGGGGCTAAAATAGTTTGGTGCCAAGGGGATGGGAAGGAAAAGCACATTCCAGGGGCTAGAGACAATGGCTGGACTTTTCCAGCCCCAGGGCTATGCTGAGAACTCTACAGAAGTTCAGTTAGATCATTCTCACAGACCCAGTCTAAGTTAGACTACCTCTGAGGTACAGTAAACTTAGGTTGGGTCAGCCATTTTTAGACTGATCAAACCTTCTTGAACTTCTGTACAGTTTACACTTAGATTGACCTAACTAGGCATCTAAACGTAAGGTCTGCACATCGGCAAAGTAAGTTAGATCAGGCGGCTATTTTTAACACCATTTCACCTCCCTCTAATCTCCCGAATGTCTATACGTAATCTTAATAAAGTAATTTAAGTTTATCTGACCTGTCCTGTATTTCTGTTTTTGGCTGTACCATGTGTACAGAAAGGAAGAGAACAAGGGAAAGAGGAGAGGAAACATAGTTATAGATTTTCTGAAATATGCCCTTATTATTAGACTTTTAAACCCTTTCTTAACTACTTAAAGAAGTGATGGGATTTTCAAAAGTACTGAGCCCAGTGTGAATACATATGTCACTACCTAAGTCCAGACCCCATTTTGCAAACACTGGGAGAAGGAATGCATTCAGGACTTTGAAAACAGGAAAGGACAACAGTAGTTATCCCAATGCCTCATGTCAGACTGCTTTGACAGGGTATTTGACATTATAATTTAGCATTAGAATTCAGGGAATAGAAGGAGTAAAACTTAGTATTGTAGCAGACTCCAGAATCAGGTAACTGAGTACATGCTTGAATTGAGAATATATATTATGATATTCAAGAGTGAATTAAGTCACAGTTTTGGAGGGGTGTCTCTTCACTCCATGAAGTAAACCAAAATCATTTGGTTTAAAAAAAATACAAGAAAGCAAGCACCTTCAAAGGCCTTGAGTTCAGATATATCAGTTTTTGAGTCACTAAGATATTTATTATTTATCTGGAACTCTCAGGTTCTAGCTGTCTAGGTGCTTTATATAAATTAAGCAATGCGTAGCACACAAATTAAAATCACTGGTTGCTTGTGGGGGGCAGGGCTCAAACAATCTTTGAATTGGGTCTTTAATTCATATTCTCAAGACAGTATAAATGATAGCATAAAATGCCTAGAATGGATGATATACGAGTTTGTATTATTAAAATGCAAAAACAGGACTGACTCAGAGCATGGCCACAGGATATGAAAGTCCCAGAGCAAATGTCACCATGGAAGCTCTACACAAACAAGCAAGCTGTGCATTTGAAGTCAGGTATTTGAAGGCATGAAAAAAATGTTGCCTATTCTTTGAGTGTACATTTGCCAGTCTTAGGGACTTTTGAGTTTTGTATCATACATTTCCATCTTTTTAAGTGGAACAGGATGACTTGCCATGGATAAATTAATTTGCATGCCCATGGTTTCAGATATTGTACTTTTCTGTGGTTAAAAAAGGTGGAATATGAAGATTTTAACTTACCTGTTGAACAGCAAGTATATATTACAAAATAGCAAACTCCCCCACACATAAATTGGCATGGTTCTTCAGTTTTGAAAGCTATATAAAAGGCCAGTTTCTGGTAATTTCCAGAAATACTTTCTCTGACATCAGCACTTGGTGTAGTGTCATAAGGTTCAGTGCATTTTTTGTATTTGGAGATCATTACACAGAAAAATATCTGTTGGGACACACAACAAGATTATCAAATCCATTTCATTTTTGTGTGACCTGAGACATGTTGGAATACAAAGAACTGATCTGCCATTGCTTTTAATGGGTTTTAGATTGGTCCCTAAGTTTCTTTAAGATGAAATATCGTTAAACTACTGAAATGGTATTCCTTATGGGAAACGGGTTATATACCATTTTATAAATTAAATTAATAGAATCTAATTCCCAAAACAAAAGGAACTAATGCTCAAACTGGAACCCATGTAATTAGAGTAGTGATGAATATTTATGATGCAATTGATAAAAGCAAAATGAAGCCAAAAAATCCAAGACCTCAATCTAAACAATCTGTTATTGCCCCTCTTTCCTTAAAAGGTAAATTTGACAATCTAAGGGTTTGCATCATACATTTCCAGCTTTTCAGTGGGGCATCTTGACTTGTCATTAGTTAGCTCACTCGCATGAACATTCAAAATATGTCAATTGTTCCTGGTATATCTCCACTAACTCTAATGGAACTAATGGATGAATGTAGCTCATAAGAGTCAAGCAAATGTTGATATCCATGAACAATCAATAGGAATATTGTAGTTAGAGAACTTCAGAAAGGGCTAGACTTTTATTTTTCCATCTCAGGCTTAGTTCTGAAGCAACTTGCAGAAGTAGTTGTAGAACTGGACTGATAACAGGAGGCTCCTTGCAAAGGTCAAAGCGGAATTGTGCTCTTTACTTCAATTCTGGTAGAAATAGGAAAGAAGAAACATCTATATGAGACGCTTTACTGCAGAGATCACTAATTAGCTGTAACGCATCACCGTCTACACATGTGCCTCTGCCTTAAGATACTACTGCTTGACACAAGTACTCTCCTATGGTGGAGTTATTTGCTTCATCGCAACATATGTGCAGAGGGTGACTGGGGCTGGCAGGGGCATAAATGTGCTACAATGTGGGGGCTTCCTGCTGGCTAGCCCTGCACTGGAGCATCCTCATGCCCCAGCCAGCCCGTCTGCAGCACTCTGACCCCCTCCAGACACCCTGCCAGTTGTTGCTGAGCCACCCTGGCTCAACGTACTGTGGTCACACGTGCACATGTAAATACTGCACCCATGAGCAATAAACTCCGGTGCAAACTTCATCCGAGTTTATTGCATTGTATTACTATTGCGTGTAGATGCACCCACAGAGTACTGGAGGAAGAACGATGTGGGAAGCAGGACAATTCACCTGTTGGTCACTCTTGGGATGAGATGATGGTGATGAAAAGAGAATGCTGGAGTTTGATGCAAAGCTCACTGAAAACAGTAAAAAATGCCATGTACTTTGGATCAGACTCATGATAAAAGTAAGTATCAAAATAGCTCATATTGGAAGCCAGATCAAAACTATGAGTCAGTCTGTCCTCCTGCTGATTGAGAACTCTCAGTTGTGCCATATAATATTTTCTCTAGCATTGTATCCTATCTATTGTTACAGCTGTCATATTTTATTAAGATTATTAGCTTGGGTTCTGGAGGGGGAAAAGCAATCAGACAAATGTTGCCCTTCTTCCTTTTTATCAATGTTTCCCAGCAGCAATAATATGACACACTGCTACACAGTATGCAAATATGCCCATTTATTTTCATAGTCCCTTCACACTTTACAAACTCTTATGAGTCCTCTGCTGACTTATCACTGACTAATTGATTCAAATAATAATTCATTAGCAAAATGAAAATATATAGGGTAGCATTCAAAGCCAATATGTGTGTACACAGAAAAATGATATAAGTACTTACATATATAATTATGCAGTATGTATTTACTAGCTACAGATATTTATAGATTGAACTGATCTTGTAAATACTTGGTACCTCATAATAAGGCCTCATAGAGCTTCATAACCATGGTTTTAAATTTCTAACTTAAAATAGATGTTAATGTATTTTCATAAACTTTTAATTAGGCTTATTAATGACATGTCCATCTTATGAATTTATACTAATCTACAACATCACATTGTAAATAAATTTCAATTTATTAGACAATTACCATCCTTAACTGAATCCAAGATAACTTCCAATTTAACCTGATTCCCAATAATTAGATTCTATACATGGAATATTATAATTGTCCATGTATGGAATCTAATTATTGGAGGGTCTTGTATTTGTGTGTATCTGTGTGTCCCATCTCCTGATGCTGTGAAGAAAGCTGTGGCAGAGTGTGTCTGTGTGTGTGTGTGTGTCGTGAGTGCAGCACCCTGAGTGGTCACCCATGCTGCCAACCCCCTAAGGCCAGCTCTGCTCAGCTCTTATCTTATCTGCTCAGCTCTTATCACCTCAGGTGATATTACATGAGCTTTTGAAAATTAGTTCATATTCTCTTTCAGCTCCCAAACAGCAAAAACAGTCATGCTTTCAAATACTGAATATTATAGTAATTGAAAATAGTAGTTTAGGGATAGAATTGTTATCTCATTTGGATAGCATTAAACACTATAATCCAAAGAACTGATAAGCAACACCGAATGCATCACAAAATAAAGCCAATACTGCAGGGTGGGAAACAAAAAAACTTCCTTCCAGAAACCACCCAGAAACCACCCTGGCACCCCTTCTCCCCCAGTCATGAGAAGCCATATATGCAGGTGCCTGAGTTTTAGTCACCCTTTCTCCACTTCTTTCCTCTCCACACCCACAGAAGAGGAGTCTTTTGAGGATCCATAACACAAATTGACAAATATACCAGGTAACCTATAATACCTAAATGGGCCAGCATGAAAACTGAACCATGGGGTAAATCTTTCTCCTATACCACCAAAACAACCTTTGCTCAGTGTGCTTATGGAGATGTATATACCACACCAAAATAGTAGTAAGGACACCATTGTGAAGAGACGATGCCCCAGACAGGCCATTTGGATTACAGATTGGATAGAAAATGTGTTAGGCTGTGAGCTTTATGCTTTAGAAATAACTAAAAAATGCAAAAACTTCTGACCTAGCTAAGCCACTACAAAATCCTAACATGACTGAAAGAATATTTCAGGAAATCTTCTTATGCAGACCCATGCTATTGCATTTCAAGGAAAAGTAGACAGGATTACAGTTAGACCTAAAAAACATTGTGTTCACAATATTTGCAGAAAAGATCAAAGTGAGAAATAATATCTGGGCAGCTACTAGGTAGGAAAAATATGCACATAGAGATAGATTGAAATAGATTCCCAGTTTTTTTCTAAATTAAGGAAATTAACAGTTAATATAAAGACAAGCTCCCTCAATCAGGGTTTTGATTGAGGCCCACTGACTAGCAAAGGACGAATCTCTGTAGCTTGAATGGAAAAGAGCCGTTGCAAGGAGCTGTTGCTTTCCCATCTTAACCCCTTGTCTTGCCTCTCCTTTAACATTGCAGAAGGAGGAAGTGTAAAACTCTCAAAGCCAGCCAGGAACAAAGTACCTCTGCAGAAATGCAGCATGATTATATTCATTTTTCTGATACCTTCATGGATTGTTGTTACCCTGCAATTTATTTCTTATTATTATAATACTGAATATGGGATGACATGGAAGTGGTTTCTAACACAGAAGAAAAGGAGAAACCTCAACACATGTTTCAAGAGCATGCTATACCATTTTATTTGGTATGAGCAGAGACCAATTTTTACAGAAATGAACTACAATTCCTCACAAATAAGAGAGTATTATATTCACCCAGACCTTCTGGAATATTACAACAGTCATCCAGCATTAAAGTAGATCCTGAGGTAAAATCTTGGCCCAACTTAGTCCATGGCAAAAATCCCATTTACTGCAGCAGGGCTAGGATTTCAGCTCTGGATTCCTCTAATTAACAACATGAAAAATTATCCTTGAACTATTAACATGCTTGATACAACCTATTGTTCCAACATACAATGATATTATTATCTTAATCCCACCTGAGACCGGTATTCTGTTCATAGGATAGTTGAGCATATTGCTATAGAAAATGTATTTTAAAAATATTTAACTCAGTTTGCCTGCTACTGTGCTGTTTTCCTTGAACAAGACTTTAAACCTTTAAGAGATCGGAAAATAGTTTCTCAGGAGAGGAAAAAAGCCTTCTTTAATCATCATCCAGAGGTATACCCTACAGTCTAGTGAAGATTTTTTTCTTCCTATAGAACCATATCATTTATTGGAAAGGTTGTTTTAAAAACTGCTTCCTAAAGTTATTGTTCAACCAGAATTGCTGTTAGAACCCTGCTGAGAAAACCAATAACCGTTTCATTGACATAATTTTGCAGATTTTTTTATTATTTTTTTTTTTTCTCCCAGAAAGAGAAATCTGAAGAAAGCTAGGAGAGAAAGAGCAGGTGAAAAGATTCATGCTGCTTGAAATCCCCTGCAAACTTTCCCTGTCTGTGCAAAATTAGAAGTACACTTTTGAAATACACCACAGTGCTGCTGATTAAACTCCCATGTTACCACTGCAATTTTTTCCAGAACCATTAAGCTATTTTTGTTTTAACATAGTCAATTTCCTACCTGATCATTTTAGAAGGATTTAAAATGTCATAACAATTTCTTTTCAGACATGCAAACTAGATAAGTTATTTTATTCCTAGTTTAATGGCTAAGGCTATTTAGATGTCACCGTTCTTTGACAGCTCTTGTGAGGGATCCACAGCTCTACATCCCCTAACATTCTTATAAGGTCACCATTCACCTTGGTGTCAGAGTACCTCCCATGAGAAGTAAACTTGAAAATCTGTCTTACAGCCCTGTGAGTTCAGTTTCTCTTTTCCATTCCATGGATTCTTTAGTAGAGATGGACAGAAACTGAAAAGTGTATTAAACAGGTTTGAAGATAAACAGTGATAAGAATCTAAGATGGGAGTCTTATTCTGTTTCACAGTAATTTACTTGCAGAACTTAAAGAAGTTAAGGAGATTTATACACACTAGCAAGTAACTGATATCAGCCATATATTTTCAGGTATATGGATATATACTCAGTTGTATTGCAATATCCCTTGGAGCATCTGAGTGCCGGGGGTCAAATTTAGTTTTGAATCACTTTGTGTCCCCAAGGTTGTTAATGTGTTGTCCCCTGGCTCTGGGAGTTATGACTCACAAAAATCCTTCAGCAGCCTTAGGGCTTAGTTTAGCAGAAATCAGATGATAATCAGTATATAAGAATACTCTGGCTATGTACCTTTTCTCTAGCTATGCCTCTGTACATTCAATTTTAAGTCAATTTTAAGCTATGTTTAGTGTCTGAAAAGTCATTCACATCTAGAGATTGGACAAGATATCATTTAATAAAACTGAAAAAAGAAAATAATTAGACTGCATATACTACCAAACTGGAATTTGGCAATATTGTTGCTCTCACAAAAGTTAACATGAGATCTTGGGAAGTATGCAGAAAGCAAACTAAATATAAACTCACAGATTATATCCAAAAAAAATTACAGATTATATCAAAAACAGCTATAACCATACGCACTGTTTATTCCACAGGTTATATTATGTCTGATACAATATCACCTTTCTGTTGAAACACACAAGTCTGAGTTCTTGAATATGAAATACAACTGAAAGTTGATATAACAAAATAAGAAACTAATTGATATAGCAAAATAAGAAACTAATTTTCCATATCTACTCAAACCCAGCTCAACATAGGGAAAAATAAATTGCATCTTAGATTCAAGTACGGCCCATAGTAGGTAGCTGCTGTGGCTTCAGCTCTGGTGGTGACTCCAGCTGTGACTCTGACCCCACCCCATTGAAGATCACATGCTGAAAGGTGAGGCGAGTGCGGGGGAGACTGATGAGAAGAGGAAGTAAGTGAAGGTGAGACTGTATAGTGCAGGATGGGGGAAGGACTGCGGAAACTGCGCAGTTGCGGCAGGGAAGCTGTTACAACTGCAGCTCCAGCCCCAACTGGTTGAGTATGGACAGGGCTGAGTCACTGTGGGCACTGACACATGTGGACCCCCCCCCCCCAAAATTACAAACAAACCCCAAAACAAAACAAAAATAACCCAACATTTTACCAGAAGCAGCAGTGCATTACTTTGGCTTGGCTCTGAAGTATAGATTGGGTACTTCAGCAGGGCTTTTTGACACCTTTCACTGCAGCTGGCTCAAAACCCCCCACTAAAGCACCTGATCTATAAAGACTTTGGGAAATCTGGTTGCAAATAAAGAGCTGCCTCCTCTGCACTGTTTAAAGTAAAACACCGTTGTTTTTTCCCCACATCTGCAAGCAGCCTGTGTGCTCCATGCCCTGGGTCAGTAAAAACTGCAATAGCATAATCTACAGTGAGGAACCACATACAGTTAATACTAGCAGTGGGGTGGTGGGGGGGAGGCACAGGAGGGACAAGTTTTTGCAGAGGCAGGCACTGGAAAGGGAGGACATCCTGCCCTGCCTTGCCCTGCCCTGTCCTGCCTTGCCTTGGTGCTCATGCAGGGTAGGAACTATCAAAGGATTTCAGTGGCAACTAATCCTGGGGGCTGGGCATCAGGGCTTGTCATTCCTAGTCATGCCTGGAGCTAATTGGAGCAAGGTGGCTGGAGCAGCAGGATTAAAACCCCCTGGGTGGTGGTGGTGGTAACAGTGGTGGATGCTGCCAGGCAGCATGATGGGCCAGAAGAAGGGCACCAAGGGCCAGGCAAAGAGCAAGGCAGAAGTGCCCAGTAAGAAGGTAGCGCATCTGGACAGCCCCATCTTGTGCGCTAAGGGCTTCATCACCACTGAGTTGTGGGGGCTGGAGGCTGAGCTGCAGCCCCTCCTGGCCACCATCACCACTGCCAAGGGCAGGGATGGCCAGGCAACAATGCCCTGCCACTGGGGTTGGGCTTCCTGTGTGAGCAGCCCTGCCACCTATCTACCTGCCTGCCCTTCCTGTCACCCTGTGCCAAACCCCTGCTGCCCCTGGCCCCACCAACCAGCACCAGACTAGCATCTCAGGTGAGCAGTAACACATATTGCCAAGTGATAGCCGACAGGGTCCCCTGCCACCCCAGCTGCTGGGGCACATGTGCCACCCCTACACATACCCCCATATCCTTCCACACTCTCCCCCACCCCCCACATACAGTCACCTCCCCACATACCCTCTACACCCCCATACACACCCTATCCCCCACAATGCCTCCTCACACACCCCAACCCCCCAAAAACAACCCCTCACACACACCCCTTGCACACACTTCACACACACTGGTAGGACTTAGGGAAAGGCACTGGGAGGGAGGGGTGTCAAAATACAAGTTCACCTAGGTTGCCATTTTCACTAAGGCCAGCTCTGGAGTCATACTTTGTTGCGTTTAACATTTTAAATGTGAGCACTTATAGCTAATATAAAACTGTATTTAGCAAATATAAGTTCTTAAAAATTGAACCTCATTAATTGTTTAAATCATGGTTACATAGAAAATCTACAGTAGAATCCATATGATGCACTCTACTATGTTGTATAAACTGTGACGTCAAGATATTGTGAGTTGATGTCATAGAAAAAAAATGAGGAGATCCCAGATCTCATAGGGGTTTCTAACTTCTGTGATTGATCATGATGAAAATAATTTAAAATTCTACAGCAGTTTTAAATAAGCATGGTGTTTGTCTTCATTCTGGGTAAACAACATCCTCCATTCATGAATACGAATTTCAGTAAAGAAGCAGCACTCTGGATTTCTGCTGCCTTTCTAACAACACCAAGGGTGTGAAGTTATTATTTTCAGAGAAGTAGCACAGACAAATATTCCCTCTGTGTAGGACGGAATATTTTTCACTTTGTATTTTGGGTAGGAGGAATTTTAGCTGACACAGACAAAAACTGATGATTCGACATGGAGTTGTGTTCAGTAGAATGGGATATCTCTAGAGAATTGCTATATTCCAGCCAGTTTGGTTGCTGTATTTACTTTAAATTCAATTTGAGGTACTTCTGCATTGTTCTATGTACAGATCAGGCTTGGTCAAAACCCATCTCTCCCCAGCTGCATCTCTCCTTTTTCTTGGGATAATGAGCATATATGGCTTGTACCTCTATGAGGGAGGGTTGTTTCCCAGTTTAACAATGGGACTGTAGGCTGCTTGTACATGGCATGAGGGTTTAATTTGGTTTAGCCCTCCATAAATTGAAACAGTGGGTTTTTAAAAACACTGCTTCAATTTAGGGAGAATTAAACCGAACTAAACCCCCATGGCGTGTTCACAAAGGTGGGGGCCCAATCCTCTTTGGCAGTGTGGGGCAGGATTTGGAGGGTGAACTGCTGGCAGGCCAAGCAGTCCATGAGCTGAGTGGGGGCCCCCAGGTGGCACCCGCCTGCTGGCACCCAGCCCAGATGCTCCCGGGGGGTGCTGCAGCCATGGAGGTAAGCATCAGCTCCCCGACAGACATGGAGGGAAGCACCAGGTCCCTGTACAGCTCAGGCAGGCAGGCAGGCTCCAAGGCGGGGGGAAAAAAAGATCAGGCTCGCTGCTTTTTTTTCTTCAGTGGAACATGCCTGCGCAGGTTACCACTGGGTCCCACAGCCCCTGAGCTGAGTGGGGCCTGCCAAGCTCTGAGCACATTATCTTCCTGCACCCCATGTACTGTTGCACTTTGTTAGGTGGCAAATGAAAATACCTTGGAGGTGTTTTAGTTTGCTACATACCAAAGTCATTTAAAGCAGAATATGCCACTAAGTGTGCAAACGGCAACACCATTAAAGTGGAATACGCCACCAGATGTACAAACGGAAATGCCATTAAAGTGGTGCAGAAGGGAATTTAAGCTGCTTTAAATGCCAATTTTGTGGTGTGTACAAAGACCCATAATGGACAGATTGTGTTTTTGCTACAGTATATAGTGGCAGTAACAATAGAAAAAATGCCTCCCTTTGACAAGTCCTGGGCACTGGACTGACCCTTTAGGCTACAGGCAACAAAGTATTAATTAGAAAGGATCTAAGGTTGCTTAAAGTTACACCAGTGCTCAAATACCCCACAGCTAATCTCAGAATTAGAATGCTTTTAAGATAACCGAAAGCCATTGTTACTTTTCATACCTTCTGTCTGAGCTAGACTGTTCACTAAGTGCAGACCAAATAGATGAGAGAATATGAATGATAAAATGAACTATAGGTTTAAAGAGGACTTTTTCCATTATGTTATGATGCTATCTTCATTATTACATTCAGGAACTATGCCTGATACAAAAGTAGTTTTGATTCTTATACCTTCATAGGCTTTGAAAATCAGCTCACAGTTTTCAAAATTAAATGCCAATTTTATGGTGTGTTTTTTGCTTGTCATATATTGTCAAGACATTTTGTGAAACCTAGATAGGCAATCTGGTGAAGAATGCATAGTACAATATAAAGAAAACTTGCTGCCTTTTATAATTTGGAGTGATCATTATCAGACAACAGTAGGTTACTGTGTTGTCTTTATTTGTTTATGTGTACAAATATAGAGCATGTCATGAATCTGAAAGACCAGAAATAAGACAGTCTCTGGCTGTTTTATTTTCTTTGCATATAAAAAGCAGACAGTCAGCTAGATCCCATTGCTCAGTAGGGGGCCCAACATTAAGAGAGATATTCTTCATTTTAGATGTGAGTATAATGCCTTCTCAAGTAATGCTTTGTCAAATTCCTTGAATCTGAGCATATACACAGCATTATGGTTTTGGTCCTAAGCAGGTATCACACTTCATATTTGTAGTAAGGGAACTATGTGATAAAATGTAGTGATTGGCTGCACTCTAGCCAGAGCTACCCTTTGACGTAACCAAACAGCCATTTGAAAAAAACAAATCGTGATTTATAATATATTTGTGCATTGTACAGTTTGTTTGTTTTTGTAACATAGAGAACCCTTCACATCCTCGCATGCTGTCTGCAGTAAATATATTCTCTTCCCTTTTTTTGTTTAATAAATCTTGCCTGTAATTCATGATTGCAGTTGATTTGATGTACCTTCCAAATATGCTTCCCAAAAATAGCTTTTTATATAATGACAGCCTAGTTTTGGAGTGTGCAATATCATTATTTTACCTGCAAATAAGTTATGCAAAGATATGGAATGAGACAGTGTTCTCAGCACCACCCTTTCTCCTGTGGAAGATAGGGTGTGTGTAATTTTAATTTATTTTGACCATTTTTACACTTTATTTACAGCAAAAAGTAGACATGTTATTGTGTTTTATTAATCATCTGTGGAAAAAATTATACCCATGCTAAAGATCTGCAAAAGGACTTAAGTGTTGCATGGACCTTATGTGAGCCCTTTGGCCAGGACTGAATTATACCCCTAATGAATATTTAAATAGCAGAAGGAAAATCTGCCATTTAGAGTGTCTTGACATTCTTTGCCAAATGCATATCAGAAACCCTTGCCTTTTATTACCTAGGAGTTAAAAATAGATACCTAGATACCTGTAGTTCAAACCATTATGTCATGCAAAACTCTTTGAAGTGCCAACGTGGATATTTTCAGTATAAAAACAGGCAATAAACTACATAGATTCCATAGATTACATTAGCATAAGGGACTGTGTATCCACATAATAGGATGATACTGTCATGATGCTGTACCTTCAACATCTGCCTGCTGCAATTATTAACTATCGGTAGGGTTTTCAATCATGAAGGATTTATATGAGTCTTGCGACTTGTAATTTTTCCCTCAAGCAGCTAATGAAAACAAATAATGTTGTATTTGTCCAGAAAGCAAGCCCATTTTCCCCTAATTTCATTGTGTCTAGCTAGTCAGTATACTCGATACCCAAGTTATAGGAAACCTGATTACAGTTAAGTGCCTGACAGAGTGAGAAATATAGTCTAAGTCCTTTAGGGACATTCATCGGAGTTATTATTTTTTTATAGTAAATTTCATGAACTGACAGCTCCACTGAGAAGTTGCATCCTGTTTTCAAGGAATCCTGGGGTAGCACTAATGTGAATTTCTCAGCTACTTATAATGAAATATTGGGCATCACTATACTGTATGCTATGGTTGTGTTTAAATTGCAAAACATTCATATTCACCCTATGTCAAGGAAGTCAGATGAAAAAGTTGATCTTTAATGAGATACTCAGAAAGAGCATTTCATAAATATTCAGTTTATGTCTCAAGAGGTAAATGGAAATCAAATAGTTTTCCTCTCAGTGCTGTTCAGTGCTTTGTGTGATATAAGTGGATGGTCTCAGACCACTTCCAACTGGACACTTGTTCTGATTACAATTCTAATGCTACAGTTTCAGCAGAAGTAAACACAATGTAGAAAAAATGATTTTTCCAGAGGCTTTATCTACATTCTGGATCCTGTAGGTGGTACCATAACAGCAGCACATTGGTAGCTCATAATTGCAAAAGTCAAATGGACAAGCAATTAAACCATAGTCAAGTGCCTACTCCTATTTTGCTTTAGTATGTATTACTTGCAAATTTAATTTTTTTACTCATTAGGAATAATAATAGATTATTATGTTGAATGGAAAATTTGAGAGAAAGCAGGGAGCAAGAAAGGAAGAAGAGAAAGAAAAGAAAAATGGACCTTTCCCTTTGCAAAAGACAACCATTTATTTCTTTTCCCTCATCTTTTGTATACTCAACTGACTTTAATCAAGCCTTCCCTATGAGATCAGGATATAGGTGATCCTATTTTCAATAACAAGTGTGCTCACCTGGTGATTTACCAAGTTTCCCAGAGGTTTATATTTCATTATGAAGTTCCAGTTTCATCTTCAAATGATTTCAGTCTGCAATACAACTTCTCTTATTCGATTTCAAATTCAAAGATGTAATTACCAAGAACAAACTGCACTGCAATTTGTTCTTTGACTCTATGTAGAGTAGATACTATACTGAGGTTAAAAGCTACAGGAGTATTGAATGTTGTTTCTTCAATTGCATTTAACATACTCAAAATATACACCTGTTGTTATAAACCCTCGCCTCTTTATTATTTGCTGGAGGTTCTGGTCTGATTACTACTTTGTATATTTTCTTTAATGGTAGAATTTCTTTTCTTCTTTAGTTATTCTTCAAAGAAATCAAGTTTCTGAATCCCTGCTTTATCAAAAGTTCTGGACACTTGATTCAAATGCTATACTACCCTAGTCTGTATGATCAAAACAAGTGCTTCTGTCTTGTAAGGACTGTCTGCAAAGATAAACTTGAATCCTCAGGGCTTATTTACATACAAAAGCACATTATATTTACAGAACTATGTTAAATGCATTTATTTGCATTAAAATTTCATTATTTGTATTCATCTTAGTTATAACAGGGGAGTTTTGCTATTGACTTCCACAGAAACAGGATTTGGTTCCATTTGCATCCATAGTTTGATAGTTTCTAGGGTCGGAAGGGACCTGAGCAGATCATCGAGTCCAACCCCCTGCCATGGCAGGAAAGAGTACTGGGGTCAAACAACCCCAGCAAG
>NW_017728931.1:69207247-69215860 GCF_001723895.1 Crocodylus porosus | reverse complement strand
GAAGACTATGTGCACTGCTACCCCTGCATCTAAGGATTTGGTGATCTGTTCATAGAAGGCCACCAGGTTGGTCTGACAGGACCTGCCGCTAATGAACCCGTGCTGGTTGCCCCTAAACATAATCTCCCCTGCTGGCCCCTTGTGGATATGCGCCAGAATAATTTTCTCAAAAAGCTTGCCCATGATCAAGGTAAGACTAACTGGCCTATAGTTTCCCAGGTCCTCCTTCCTCCCCTTTTTGAAGAATGGGAACCACATTGGCCCTCTTCCAGTCCTCTGGCACTACACCAGAGCACCATGAGTGCTTGTAAAGCTGTGCCAGAGGTCCCGCAATGACCTCAGCCAATTCCCTCAGTATTCTAGGGTGGAGATTCTCTGGATCAGCTGATTTGAATACATCCAGTCCTTTTATAAGTTCCCTAACTAGTTCCTCACTAACTCTTGGCCTAGGTGTGCCTTCCCTGGGATCTAAGGGGTGCCTAGAGAGGGGGTGATTGTTCTGGTCCCTGCTTAGGAAAATGGAGGCAAAGAAATTATTAAATATGTTGGCTTTGTCATCTGGTATGACAACCAAATTTCCTAACGTGTCCTTCAGGGGCCTCACATTACCCAGAACCTTCTTTTTACCCCCTATGTATTTAAAAAAAGACTTCTTGTTGTCCTTGATCCGGGAAGCTAGTCCCAGTTCCATCTCTGCCTTGGCCTTCCTGACTGCCACCCTGCATCCCCGAGCAACTGCAGTATAGTCCTCCCTGGTGATGGCCCCTCCCTTCCATTGGGTGTACGCCTCCCTTTTTGCTCGGAGACATTCCCGGATGCTTTTGGTGAGCCATGGGGGCTTATGTGCCCTCCTGCTCCCTTTGATCTGTGTTGGGATTACCTCTCTTGGGCCTTGGAGGATCGTCTCCTTAAGAAGCGACCACTGTCCTTGGACACGTGGCTCCCCTCCCCTTTGGGACCTCAGTGCTTCCCCAACTATTCTCCTTAGATCATTGAAGTTCTCCATCCTGAAATCTAGGGCTGATGCCCTGCTGTAGGCCTTTGCTACCTTGCACTGGATGGTGAATTGCAGCAGGCAATGATCACTGTCACCCAGGTGGTCGAGCACCCGCAGCCCCCTCACTAGGTTATCACCCATGGCCAGCACTAGGTCCAACAAGGCATCTCACCTGGTGGAGCTGTGAAAACTAGAGTAATTTGCTGTACAGGCAGGCAGTCCAGCACAGTTCTCCATCCACCTGGACTCAATGTACATGTAATGGCTAATGAACCTTTGATCACTTTATTCTTGAGTAGGGGCACTGGGTAAAGCTACTCTAAGGCTGCCCCTTCATATCAGTTAATACTTTCTGCATGTTCCTCCTTCTGCACAGTCCCTTCTCCCTTTATCATACTATTGCATACAAGACAAAATTTTACCAGAGCATTTATGAATATGCATCCATAGGTTTTGTATATATTGCCATATTTTTATATTAGGTTTGTTGGGGCCAAAACCAATTTAATTTTTAATCCAATGTTAGCCACCCCATGAACAATGGGTAAGGAAGCTCCCTGCTTGCCACCACCCTGCCCCCGCCACTGCCACCACCACCTGCAGGTGGTCACCTTGCCCCCTACCAGCCTCCAGGGGCATGCCTCCTTCACACAGCTAAGTATCCTTTTGTTTCTCAGCCTCACTGGCTCCTCCTCAAAGGCACAAACCCACTTCAATCAACCACCCAAGCATTCTTCCAAGTAGAACTCCACTTGATCTACCACCTCCCAGATGCACCAATGGAACCACCTCACACACACCCTCCCAGTCTCTCTCTCTCTCTCAGATGCACCCCAATTGAACATTCACTCTGAGGGGATAATTCCCTTTATACTTCTTTTGCACACAGCACTCACACAGGTAGCTTCCACACAGTATACAGGTATTTTCACACATCACACTAGCTTTCTTCCCATGCCACATTCTCTTTGCCACATGGCCCGCTATTGTCCTGGATCTGCTGGCTGCAAAGTCACCTAAAGTTCAGCTAGGTTCCCAGCCTTACAGGTTTACTTGTATCAGGATGAAATTCTGTGAAAAATGGGCACCAAATAGGAAAACACATCATTACAGGGCCAGACACTCAAGCCTTTATACAGGTTCCTTGATTTCTTGGACCAGAAGCAAAAAAAAGGTACCTTTAAGGGGAATTCTACTGGTGCCATGAAATTGATGTATCCATTTATTACTGCCTGATTGTGTACTGCCTCATTATGCAAGTTGACATTGTCAGGGTGTGGCAGAACACCTGCATGCACACTTTAAGGTTTGAATTTGGCAGTGGAGCAGCTGGCTGGTGGAAGCTAGACTCATCAAGACCAATATATGACCCCAGGAGGGCCCTGGGATTGGCTGAGGTTTTTCAGTCATGAAGGATTTATAAGGCCTCCATTTTAGCCCAGGCCTTACAGGGGAAAGCAGTAGGCCTGTGTGAAGTTTTGGTTGCTGATTTGATTTGGCTCAATTCAGTGGCCCAATCTCCAAATCTGAATTGAATCAGGAGACCCTTTAATCTCTCCAAATTGAATCAGAACCCTCCAAATCAATTTAGAGAGATTTGGAAAGATTTCACAATTCAGACAAAGACACAGCTTTAAATATTTTTCTACATACCTCAAGGTACCAGGCAGGTCATGAATGCTGAGATGATGGGATGGATGGAGCATCCCACAGGAGTCTGTGTGTGGGGGGGGGGGGGGGGTCCTCAGTCTGCTTAGCAGCAGACTCAGAAGTGTCCCAAAAGGCCTTCCAGTCTACTTCTGGGTCCACCAGGGAGCACATGGGGGGCTTCTCTGTGCCTCTCCAGCTTGGTGACTGGTGCCTCCTGGGTCTGTGGGGGCACCCAGGGTCCCCCCCACAGACAATCACTAAACCAGGGGGTTATGGGGGGGGAGGAAGCACACTTGGTGGCAGACCCAGAAGTGGACTGGAAGTACTTCTGGTCCACTTCCAGGTTTGTGGCTGAGCACAAGGGCCCCTCCCTGTGGGACGCTCCATCTTCCCCACCATCGCAGCATTCATGAGCTGCACCTGGTACCTTGAGGTATGTAGAAAAAATATTTAAAGCTGTGTCTATGGCTGACTCGCTGATCCCTCAAATTGGCATGGAATCTTCACGTTCAGATTTGGCTGAATTGATCAGGACAATGAGCTGAATCAACTAATCAAATCACTGTCCCCAATTTGGGCTGAATCCAAATCGAATATGGCCCATTTTGCACACCCCTAGAAAATAGAAGTCTGTTCTATTGGGGGAGACCAGAGTGACAACACTGGCCAAGTGGCTGCTCAGAAACACCTTAGAGATAAGGGCATGAGCTATGGGGATTAACTGGAGGCTCCTGGTCCTGGGTATGACCAAAAACTGTACCCTGCTGAGGAATGGAGATGAGGGGGAGTCCCCAAGAAATGCCAAGCCAGTTACCTCCCTGGTGAAAATTGAGGAGGGGAACCTGAAAATCCCAGCCTCTGCTTGCAGGAGGGTTACAACACTGGAAGGGAGCAGGGCTAAGCAAGCCCAGTGAGGGACACATGAGCCCAGCATAGTGTGGTTCAGGCATGTTGTTAACCACCTGAGTCCCATCAGGGGAGAGACCTCAGTGTTGGGGGCCAGATACTGCATTAGCCACCTAAGCCCCACAGGGTGCAATACCCAAAGTGAGTGAAGCAGCCCAGTGAGGGGCCAGAGTGTAGAGTTGCCTAGTGAGTTAGCCAGTGTGTGAAATGGCCCAGTCGAGGAGCTGTAGAAATAAATGGCTCTGGTGAGGGGGTACAAATACTTAAAGAGGGATTACAGAACTATGGAATGTGAAAGAGCAGAATTATTGGCTGCAACACAGAGTCACCTAATGACAGAATGCAGAATACTGAATGAGGGAATACAGAATTACTGGATGCAACAATGTAAATTACTGTATGTGTAAAAATAGTACTGGATACAAGGTAGATGACATCTAGGATGCATGGGACACATGTAAGGGGAGTGTGTACTAAGACCATTGTCATCAGGAGGGTGAGTAATGGGGAGCCTTCCACCTTGGTAACATAATTAATATTTAAGGCATGGCAGATGAGTGAGGCAGGTGTTTGGCCCTGAACCGGCAGGCAGCTGGCACTGAGACCAAGCCCTGCAAGGCCAGCCCACACAGGGCCAGAACTAAATTTGGCTGATCCTTAGCTAGCTGAGTGGTCACTAAGAGTTTCTTTTTAAATATGATTTAAAACAACCTAGAGACTACATGTTTTATTCTACAGGCTGAAATGGCCCTCTGTTGGATGGGCAAAATGCAAATATGGTGGTAAGCTAGGAAACTGTTGATTATTGGAATGAAAATGTTTAGATTCTAATTTAAAATATTATTACTGTTTGTCTAATTATTAAAGGAATTGCATTCATTGAAGTAATTTACTAATATTTAGATACATGTTATTATATGCCTTGCGATACCGTATGTTATATTTGTAGAATTGGTCATATTAATAAGAGGCATGGGCAGCTCTAGGATTTTGAAAAATGGGGTGTAGATGGCATGGGGCATCATCACATAGTACAAAATACATATTTTTTTCCAGTTAGACAAACTAGAAGCTTACTAATATGCTAGGGGCCTAGCACTATATTATTCAGTTTAAGAGCAAAGCAAAAACAAATATACATTTAATGAATGTGCGCTAATTTGCTAAATTATATAATATGTCTAAAAAACACAAAAGCTAAGCAAAAACAGAAGAGTGTTTCATTACTAGTTGTAGTCACTATATTTAAATATTCATCTCTTATTCAGATTTGTAAAACTTCTGGGGCATCTTGACAGTGCCTGCAATACTTTATTGTCAGTCATTTCTTCATGTGAGTTAATGTTTTTAGCAAGAGCTAAAAACAGTCTGCAAGGCTATGAAATAGAATAGAGACATTAATAGGAATGGCTAACAAATAGCAACTTTGCAAGAAAGGATAGAGAAACATTAAGACTTTTATAAAGGCGAGAGGGTTGTTAACACCTGTGCAGCAAGCAGATATTATAATGAGTAGGGATCTGGGTTTTCATTTTTCCAAGGGCAAATGGACCCCCCCCCCAGATTTTCCCTTTTAACTGAGAAAAATGTGGATTTTCCCTTTTAACAGAGAAACACATGAATTTTCCACTTTTTGCAAAGAGCCCTCTGCAGGCTGGCAGAGTTCCAGCTTGCAAGGGGCTGGGGGAGTGAGAGAAGAGTGGTTAAACAGGGGGCACCATGTGCACATTCACACTCACATGTGCACTTTGCCACCAGGCAGCATGAAGAGCAGCTCCTGAAAGTAAGTCTGGTGGGAGATATGGGTTCCTATAGGGAGGGAGGAAGGGAGTTGGGCAGGTCTGCGTCTGGATCTGGCACTGCTGCCCAGCCAAGGTGGTGTGTGGGGGTGCAGGCTTCATGCTGTAGGCTCAGGCTCCCTGCCCTGCTGCCTTCCCCCTAAGGTATCCTCAGCCTAGTGGGCAGGACCCAGCCCATCAGGTCAGAGAAAGGCTGGTGGGGAAGTCTCTTTCCCTGGCAAAGCATTCCCTGCCCACCCAGCAGCAGTAGCGGGGGCAGCACAGAGTGCCCCTTGCTTCTTCTGGATGGGCAGGGGGCACCTTGCCATGTTGGTGCAGAGCTCCCAGCAGTGGTACCAAGCCTCCGCACCTGGCTATGCACTGCCTGGCCACATTTGCTGGGCTGTGGAGGCTCCAGGGGAGGGCCGCAGGGCAGGGAGCCCTCGCTCATATCAGGCAGCCCCCATCCATCCGCTTCCCACCATGGGCAGTGCTCCAGTCATCCCACCTGTGAGGGAAGGGGAGCCAGGCTCTGTGCTCCACTCTGTTAGGGTAATGATATGGATTTTGGGTGTGGAGGTAATGATATGGAATTTGGGGAGTGCTGGGTGTACAGCTAAATAAAAGTTTTTTTAAGTACACGGATTCTTAACAAAAGGATAGGGTGCAAAGTACATGATGTGTTGGGTAAAAATAGAATGCAGTCCACCAGCTATCATCACGAGACAAAGCAGAAATATGGCCTTGGAGATGGTGGTGAATTCAGCAAGAAAACCAGAAAAAAACAGTGAGAAACCGCAAGTGACTGAAAGAAGATAAGGGTCAAAGTCTTATGCATGCGGTCTTAGCAGAGAGGCATGTAAATGCATGAAATGCTTAGGTAATACCATGCTAAAGAAGCAAACAGTAAACAGAAGTGGAGCTTGAGATGGGAGGAGACATGGGTGGAACTGAAGGAGGGACATAGGTGGGATGAATGTTAAGAAGTATGAACCAAGGTGTATAAATCTTGGAAAGAACTATTGTTCAGTGCAGGTCTGTGGTTTGTTGCTTTTTTGGGGGACCCTTGTCCAAAGCTTTCTACATTCTGAATAAAGCTGTTGTGAGCAATGTGTGCTCATGTTTGCTCCCTTCTTGCTCTGGCTAATGGATACCATGATCCATTATAATGAGTAGGGACTGTCATCTCCCTAGTTGTTGGGCGCTGCATGGAGTAGGGACCGTCATCTCCCTAGTCGTTGGGCGCTGCATGGAGTCGAGGTCTAACATTATCAGTATTCTTGTTATCAATATCAACATGGAAAAAAAAAACTTGGAAGATTCCTTTCTGAAATATCTTGTGTCTTAAAGTCAACAACATATACTAGGTACTCACTTCTTCCAAAAATCAAAATACCTGTTTCAAAACTCTAATATTTTACAACCCTTTGAAACTTTTTGAGACCTCTTGAATGTGTTCTTTCTATATATGTATAATACAGGAAAATTCGAGATCCATATTCTAGATATGAGTCAGTAAGTAACTCTTTAACATGGTCCTGAAAAGAAGCTGCTGTTTAGTAATATACATTTAGAAAATTATACAACTACTTGACAATCTCCAAGGTAGAGTCAGATGATCCCTGTGTCAATACATTAACTCCAGAACTGAGGAAGCCTCCAGAGCTCTATAATCTCTACTTTTTAAAAGAAAAGACTGTTAATGGATCCATGTGGTAGCAGATCTAACATTTGTCTTTTTTAACTCAAAGGAGCTGACACACACAAACATTTTCACTGAACTGGAATTAGCCAAATATTTAATAAAGAGTATGTTAAATAGATAAGCTAAAATTTTAATGATCAGTTTTCTTTAATGCAAAAAAAAAAAGGAAAAAATCAGATTAAATCTAAAACCAGACATACACATATTAACTGATTTCAGCACTACAATAGCATTTCTGTTATGTATTTTTCCTTATTTCTTTTACAGTATGAGAGTAATCATGGCCATGTGATAAATATTACATTTGTAGTAAATTAATTGATATAGAACTAGAACAGCCATGGGCATTAGAATGCTTCACTGAAAAGTTAAATCATCTCCTGGGTTCTAAGATGATTTAGTTTCTGCCTGGGTATTTAAATTCTGCTACATATTTAAAATTCCACCTGGACTCTAATATGAAGTTGTTAGTAATTTGCCATTTATTTCAGCAGAGCTAATTCATCCATAGAATATCAGAACTACCCAAGGGCTGTATTCCAAACACAGGGTTTGAATCTAATCATTAACAGACCTCTTAATACTCTATACTGAATATATAATAAACAGTTATAGAATTATACTCCTTTGTTTTTTTCCAGTTTTAATAGTTTAGGATTAATTACAATTGATCTGACATTAGTTTCCTGGCTTGACAATACTAATGCCAATAAAAATGGAGATGACATCAGCGTGCCCTCTGAATTTTAAATTTCTTGAAATCTGTTTATGGATTATTCTAAAATTTTATTCAACAGGCATGAAAGCAGATGACTTATATACTAGACTGTGTTATATTATGTAAAGTTAAGTACTTTGTTTATTACTGGGGTGTAGGTTGTAGCTGTGTTGGTCTAAGGATATAGGAAGACAAGGTTCTTTGCATAAATCACACCAAATGCTGAAACTTCCTTAGCCTGACGAAGGGTTTTTGAACCCAAAAGTTTGCTTAATTATTGTTTTCCAACAATTTAAGCTGGTCTAATGAAAGATATCAGATTCACGCAAAGAACCTTGTTTGTTTATTACTGGAATGTTGCAAATTACTGGTATATGACATCTTGATAGGATAACAACTTTGCAAGTATATCTCCTTCTTTTGGGACTTTCCATTTCCCTGAAAAGAAAAGAAAAGAAAAGAAAAAAGCACAACAAAAGAGGACTGAATAATCTCTGATTCTCTCATTTCCAGAATTCTTTATTCATTCTTTGTTTTGTTTTGTCTTTCCTCCTCTTCACACGAGGTGTTGTGCAAAGCTACTGCCAAGATCCCTGGTGGAATGAGCTGAATATCTTTCCATTCTTTCCTTCCTCCAGCACAAATAATAAAACACTGCATTTAACTACTTGGAATGGTAATATTTAACAAACATAATATTTTACGGTGCTCCTGGAAGGGAGATTATCAGGCTTGGTTGGAAGGGCAAAATGGTACTGCTTCAGGATTAGGGGCATTCCGGAAGCTGATAATATTTTTGAAAGACTGGGATGAGAGACAGAGGTCTTGTCAAGAAATTCCTCTTTCTTGAATAATCCTT
>NW_017728931.1:69160735-69206427 GCF_001723895.1 Crocodylus porosus | reverse complement strand
GCATTAAGGTTACTTAAACTTTAAGCCTTTTACGCTTCTTTTCATGAGAGAACATCATCTGTTTTAAGATCAATATATAAAATCAGAGACCTCAGTTCTGCAACCACCATTTATGCAAATAGCTTTTCTGAGGCCAGTAGCATTTCTATGTGTATGGGGTCTGGAGAGCCACGTGTAATATGAGGGAGAAATATGGTGGACAGATGACATGTTACAATGCTACATTATGCTGTAAACTATCTCTGTATCAACTGACACTGCCCCAGGGCAAAACAAAAAGGTTCTTGAGAACTGTTGGAAGTTCATCCATGCTGGCTGCTTCTGCCAGTTCTGAACATTTTGTACTATTTTGTCCCTGGTATTGTGACTTTTTCCTTTGATTTACAAGTCTACAGTATTAGAAGTCTTATAAATGTTGGGCTGTGAGTGTTTTTAGAGCCTTTGGATTTTGCTTGTCTTCCTAATTTTGCCCTGACTGCCTCAGGTCTCCATGCTCAAACTTATGCAAGAATGTTCATAACAATTACCAAATAAGATACTAACCAAGAGGCAGCATAGGAAAGTAAGTCACATGGAAGGGTTGTTGCCTAGAAATCCACATCTGAGCATTCTTCCAAAGGCTTAAGCAATCCCTGCTCAAGCAACCAAAACCGGGCCAGTTCCATTAGAAAATGTAGAGGTAACCTTATATTATTTGTTATTACATCTTTGGAAATTAAAACTGACACTAATACCCTGAGGGCTATAAGGATTAGGGAATAAGGTAGACACAGATAAAAAATGTCATCTTGCAAAAACTCATAATGTTCCAGATAAAAAGTGGAAACAATTAGTACTAGGTTATTTCAACAGTTCTTATAAAAGAATGTTTTAATAGGAAGCTGAGAAAAAAAGTTATTAAAATAGGAATACTGGTTAAAGCAGGAGAAATGGGGCTGCTGCCTGGGATAAATGGGGAAGCTGAAGAAACTGAATAATGCCTTGGATATTTTTACATGAAGGAGAAAGATTATAATCTTAGCAAATGATCAGGAGGACAAATCCAACAGAAAACACTCAGGCTAACTTCATATCACTTTGCATTTACAGAGACATAGTATGGTGATGGATTTTGAAAGAGTACTGTATTTTAATCGGATAGTTGGACTACATCTTAGTTTGACTTTCATGCTACCCTTTATACAAAGCAGAGTGAATACAGTGGAATGAACTCAGAAATCCTTGTTTGTGCAAACGATTCAATATAAAACATACCAGTATTTATTTTTCTTCTTTATCTGTGTCTTTTCCAGCCAACCACCTTCTTTGTTGTATTATTTCTTCAGTTCTGCTTAAGCAAGTGAAGATACGCAGACATATAAATACATCCTTTTTTCCTTACAAATTTACAGTGAAATTTAGACTCAGGGAATATGGCTCAGAAATATATATACAGTCATACTCAAATTAGCATGAGATATAATCACCAAATGTTTCCATACAAGATGTTTATTTGAAGTAGAAATTTGATGGAGGAAGACTTTATTTGGCACATGAAGAAATGGAGCCAAGTTCATGGATGCCAGGCAAGAATGTGTGGGGCAGAATATATGAAGACAGAAGAGGGAAATTAGGAGATTGGTTTGAGTTTGACAGATGTTGGTAAAAGGTAGCCAGAACACCATGGGATCCTTTTTTGGTTTTGTCTTGTGATTTTTTAAGTATCTTCTGTCACCAGAAATGGGTAGACTGCTTTTATTTTTCCAAAATATTACATAATATTTACAGTATCTCCTTTTTGTTGACTCCAATAACTCTTCATAAATCATGCTATTTTCAGAGCCCAAAGGACAGACTCTCTTCCATAAATACTTGGGTTATTTTTCTGAGAAGTTTGTTTCATGGTGGACACTACAAGGCATATGTAGTTTAGAAACTAATGTATAAAAAGAACTAAGCTGGCTACAAGGGTGTATTGAAATTGAAAAAAATATCCCTGTTGTATACATGGCTATATTATTAAATTAATGCCAATCCATAACTTAATGTGATACACCAAACACATGTTTCTTAAAAGGAGGTTGTGGGGTTTTGACTTTTGCAATTTTGGTATCATAAAGGGCAGAATTACATTTCATCCAGCAGATCATCAAAGTGCTTCTTATAAGCTTACATCTGGAGACATTCAAATCTATTTTTTTATAATGGGACCACTTATGCGACCAGACAGGGTAACACAATTGCTTTAACACTTCAAGTAACTCAGAGTTGGTCTACCTAAAAACTATCCTAGAGGTGCATTTTTTTTTATTTGTTATTTTTTTATTTTTTTTTGTATTTCAACTTTTAGGAGTATAGGTTATACCTTGACTGTTGAGGTGCTGGTTCATTTCGATTTGGTCCCCATTACTGAAAAAATTACTTTCCTAGCAAGCCATAAAAGTACACGAAGTTCATGCCTTTGATTTTTGAGTAAATGTTCTGTAATGTTGTATAAATATTATATAAACATGATGTGTAAATGTGTGAAACAGTATTAGTGAGATGGAAAATCTCCATAGGGAAATTTTTCCTAGAATTTAATAGGAAATGCTATTTATTTTCCTGAGGTAGTTCTGTAATTATACTTAGAAAATGAGTATGAAACTGCATATTTTTGTTTTAAACCTCTCCACATCCCTTCCAAACTATATTCTTTCTATAGACTTAAAACACCTACAGAAAAGAGATGGTTTATTTTAGGGTTTTAAGAATATCTGTAGTTTGTAGGCCCTGGCTGGTTTACTCCATCAATAAGTCGCTTTCTTATACAGAGCAGTGGTTTCAAAATGAACATGCTTAAGTTAATGAGAAAATTGGGTCCTTTTTCAAGAAACCATTCTAAATAAGTTATTTTAGATAAAACGACAAAAATGTTAGGCAACCATTGTTGCCTAAATATTTCAGGAGTTAAAAATGGTTTGTGTCCATGCCATATAGAAAAAGAGGGAAACTGTTTTAGGGGGAAACTGAGGGATTAGGAGAAAAAAATTCCACAACTGCTATCAACAGAAACAAACAAATAAATAAATACTGGCAATATTTTCAATACCCAATTATAACCACTCAAAAACCCAAGAAGGGTAGCCTTTGCATTTGATATTATATGCTATACCTTGTAGTGATGTTGCTCTTCATTTCTTCATTCTATGAAGACTAAACCGTTCCATAACTGTTACTTCATCTGCTCCTTTCTTACAATCTGATTCCATATTAATTAAATGCTTTGCCTCTTGAATTTAACAGCACAGTCATGTTTTGTCTGCCTGCCTTTTTCTGTACCCGGTGATACCTTTCTGTCAGTTGCAGCAATGTTGTGATATTATAGATGACTCTAAAGAACTGGATGTTTCTTCACATTTCAAAAAAAAGAGGAAATTGTGCATGTTTGCATCTGTGTCTACGTGTGAGCACTCATTCAGGTTTTAATCTATATTCTTTTTACTGGAAAACAAATTTAAATTCTTCCTATATATTTATGATTATAAATGTAGCGATATTTTATGGAATTAATTGATATATTGGACCAGATCCTCCTCTGTTATAAATCAGCATAGTTCTACGGAACTAAAGGTAGCCACAGGGCTTTACACCAGCTGAACAATCTGTTTCATTCATTCGTTTGTTCGTTCATCTGACTTATTTTCACTGTTGAGTTGCTCTTCCATATTTGTTCTCCATAGAAGGATATTGCCCTTGGAATGCTATTTATGGAATGATTTCCAAGGCTCACAACTATTAAGAGATCCTTAAGGTAGCCAAACATTTTTTCCTAGCCTGAATTATTATTAAATACATTTATTTAAAATTCCTTTTCTTTTTTTCAATTGAAGTGGATTGTATTTCCCCAAGGGAGGTATGAAAGGAAAATTCTATTTTTTTTTTTACATTTACATTTGTGGAAGATGATGCACTGTGGTTTAATTGTCTTCCATTACACCATCTATTCAGTTGTCATGTTTCACATCAGATTTTAGTAAATTCAACATTATTGCTTATTTTTTTTAAAAACTGAGTTTTAAAATTTTGGTTATATGTTCTATTTGATTTATATCAGCTGCTAAAAAGAAAAAAAAAGCACTACCATATGTGATTTCATTGGCAGATAGTGTATAAACTCCTGCTGTTAGCTAAATAGGAACCAAACCAGGACTTTGGATCTAATCATATGTAAATCCATTACAACTGTGGTAGTGGTAGTGAACCAGATTTGAATTCCCCTTCAAATCCTAGAGAGACACAAAACCAGAATACTAATAAAGATATGATCAATAGGCTCTTATGATGTTTTTACTAGATAGGGGGGGAAATCCTGCAAGAAATGTATACAAGATTTTGATGGTACCAACAGAAAATTCTGTCCTAAACTTATTGTGTTAAGTAGAATAGTATAAATGTTGCCTCACCTCCATACAACTCAGTAGTTAAGATGTTGCTGATACCAGTTGATTATTATTCATTTTAGGGAGAGAGTTACAGGAATTTGGGCAAAGAAAGCAGATCAGTAATTAAAAACAAGCCAGTTATTGACAAAACGGTGTCTAAAAGATCTAATCATTAGTTTCCAACACATTTATAGAACAGGCAATTTCACCATGATTTATAAACTTAGTTCATCTTGTCGGTGATTAAAGCATAAAATAAAGATGACAGATGTCTTCTCTGTTTATCAATCAGCTCATTGTGGTTCATAATAACTATCAGCCAGATGAAAATGTTCTGGCTTCTACAATGTGGAAACTAGCATAAGGTTGACTTATCCTGCACCACCTCCAAGACCCATCAAATATTTGGACTTAGTGTAAGCTTCTGCAATGCAAAAAACCAGATGGAATTTTCATTGACTCTGGCCTGGAGATATTATCTCTATTAGATTCGTTACAATCACCCTGTTATCATTTCATAAATTCTGTAGCTAACAATAAGAGACTTTCTTCAGTTTCCTATTAGTTCAGAATCCAAAAACTCCCAAGGAACAATTTATCCTTCTTCAAATAGAGACCCAGTTTTGACCTCTTTTGAAACTGAATAAATAGGCAGATTTTTAAAAATCACCTAAAACACACTTTAGGTAATTTTAAAGTCAGATTAGTATCCAAATGTCTTGATCATTAGTTATTTAATACAAAAATTCCTGTACAATATTTTTTTCTCTGCAGTACTTTGCTGGGAAGAAACTCTAATGGTCCATTTTTCTCTTAACATAGATGAAGGAAGCTATCTAAAAATCAAGTGCATGTCTGTAAAATAAGCATGTGAATTACATCATAATGACTATAAAATGATTAAAGTACCAGAGAGAGAATTCAGACGACAAAACAAAATGGGTATTTTAAAGATATAACTTAAGGAATAAATAATAAAAATAACAGTTAAATAGAAAAGCTTTCATAGACAAATGAGTCACAAACGTGCCAGGAAATTTTCTGAGTAAGAAGCAACAGCACTGGGGATTTATGATTAGAATTACATCACTGTAGAAGAGATATGACTTTGGTTTCATTTCCTAAAATTTTCCTTTTAAAGGGTAGAAATAATATTTGATGGCCCTCAATGTGTTAACAATAATAAAACAAGAACTACATGCTTAGAAGATAAAATTCATGACTAATAAGAAACAGCATGTGATTATTCATTCGTTATTCATGGTGGGGTAGGGGATGATTACATATACATCCCCAAAGTCATAGTAACATCAAGGGATATTATCTTTGATTTGGAACTGGCTTATGGACTGGAACAGAGAGACCGGTTAACACCCTAAGGGTGATAGGTACTAGAGGTGTGTGAAACAGTCCCTATTCGATTCAGATTCATATTTCACCTGAATCAGAGACAGTGATTCTATTCATTGATTCAGATCACTATCCCTGATTCAATTCTGCTGAATCTGCATTGAAGATTAGATGCTGATTTGGAGAATCAGTGATTCAGACACAGACACAGCTTTAAATGTATTTTCTATGTACCTTGAGGTACCAGTGCAACTTGTGAATGCTGCAATGCTGGGGCACATGGAGCATACTGAAGGAGTGCAAGGAGGCTTGGGGGGAAGCCCTCCATGCACTTGGCAGCGAACCTGGAAGTGGCCCAGAAGTATTTTCAGTCCACTTATAGGTCTGCTGGGGAGCGCACTGGGGAGCCCCCAGCAATCCTGTGGGATGCTCTATATGCCCCAGCATTGCACCATTCATGTACCCCTGCTACCTAGACATATATAGAAGAAACATTTAAACCTGTCTATGTCTGAATCTCCAAATTGTTCCAAATCTCTCTGAATTGATTTGGAAGGTTCCAATTTGATTTAGAGAGATTAAAGAGTTCTCTGATTCAATTCAGAGATTTGGTCACCGAATCGGGCCAAATCTCCACCAGATTGAATCAGGAACTAAAAGCTTGCACAGCCCTGGTAGGTACTACAGTGACCCTTAACATTAAGGGACTGCTATTGGTTGTGCCAATAAGAGGTGCTGCAATTGTTACATGGGTGCTGAACACCACCCATGAAAATGACTGGGTAGAATTAATAGTCTTACTCTTCTTATGCAGAAATCATAGCTTGATATGTACCATACAGACAATGAAATAACTCATTCCCCACCATATTGCTACCTACATTCTGTCCAGACAGTTTAATACTTCTGGTCCCTCTCCTTTCAGAGTCTCTTTTCACTCTCCTTTCACACCACCCTCCATAATGCTACAGTTAAGCATGCTGATATTCCTTTAGCTTCCTACCTTTCTGTGTTACAGCTGGGTATATTCCTCTCATCATCCTCTGTTCTCTTGTCATACCACTTAGCTGTGCTACATACTGCTTAAGAGAAAGAATGAATTTTTTATCAACTTGCTGGTCCTGTTCCATCTGTCCCTGGCAGATATTATTTCCATCAAACAACTGGTAATGTTGCTCCATGTCACAAGGCAAGCTATCTAAAGGAGAAAAAACTCCAGGAACTTGATCTGCCAGCAAGGGATGACAAGGTCCAACAATCACAAACTCCTTCAAGGCCATTTTAGACTGGACATAAGGAAAACTTTTTTATTGTCAGAGCCCCCAAGGTCTGGAATAGACTCCCTCCAGAGGTGGTCCAAGCAGCTACTCTGGACTCATTTAAGAAATGTTTGGATGCTTATCTTCCTGGGATCCTTTGACCCTAGCTGATTTCCTGCCCCGGGGCAGGGTGCTTGACTTGATGATCTTCTGAGGTCCCTTCCAACCTTAATATCTATGAAATCTATGGAATTTTATGAAGTGCTTTGGTGCACATGCTTTTCTTCTCATGCCATCTTTTGTAAATGTGCTGTTTCTTATTCCCCAACACATTCCTATTGCCTGCAAGTAAAGCATGTCATGGTGAGTGTTTGTTTGAACTCTGGCTCTCACACAAAAGAGGTGATAAATGGTTCCTTAAGGAAGCAGACTTGAAGACTTGTTGGGGAAATGGAGAAAGGGTAGTGAGTCATGAAATCTCCAGCTGTGTGACCTTGGGACAGCAGAATTCAACATGAGTCATACAGAGTCCCTTTGCAGGAAGGAAGGGTGGGAGGAAAAGTAGATTCCCCAGGTATACTGGAGGACATGGCCAAATACTTTCACCCTATGTGCAACATGTCGCATGTTCAAATTAAATCATGATACAAATGAGTCACAAAAATATTCTATCTTTAACAAGTAACATCTTTGTGGCTGGATCACCATTTTTGTGGCTTGTTATTGATTGATACATTAATTTAATGTGAGGAATGTTGCAGTAGAACGTTTTATTAACAAAGGAAGGAAGTACAGGAACCCATTCTGCCAAAGATACATGATGATGATGATGATGATGATGAAGCTTCATGCCTGCTGCTCCTTGTCCTGAAGACTTTTATAATTACACTTTAGAAATAATGTCTGTCAGGGGCCCTCAGTAGTCTCAGGTGAAGTTCCATAAATTCTCTTGAGATATTATTCAATACTATCTACCTGTGAAACTTTTCATTCACTGATAATTTACTGTGAGACACATTCAATGAACATGAATGAAAAAGTAGACTAATGAAAAAATCAGAATATCTGTCCTATAGAAATTTAGGATAAAAAGTTGAAATATACATTTTTCAAGGAACAAAAAGTTTCACATAATTTTATTCGGAAGAGAAAAACATGTTATTTGTTCTTTTTTATTACAACATTGACATTCCCAAATCACTTTGTTTTCAATCACTTTGTATTTCATTAATTCAACGTTTCAAAGGCATTTTCTTATTCTGGAATCAGAACTCATGGTAGAGGTGATATCTTTTATTAGATCAACTAGATTTTTGCAAACAAAAATTCTTTAATTGCAACCTTTAGGGCACAGGCACCCTTCTTCAGGCATCAAAGAAACGATTGTAAAAGTTCTCCTGGGTAGAAATGAAAGTTCATATTTAATATGAAAGTTCATGATGTGGTAAAATCTCATGTTTGGAACAGTTCATTTTATATGCAGATTAGCCTCAGAGAAAAGTTAGAATAGTCTGTTCACCTCAAAGTTGTTTAGTGGTAAGCAGGATGTAGTAGTATTTCCTTCTGGTTATGGTGTTTCATATTTCACACAGTAAAAAGATGGAATGCTGTTCTGCGTAGACATTTCTTATGTAGTACAGTGTCTCTGAGCTCTGTGATTAGGCTCTGTGATGATGCAAATTACCTTGAACAAAGGTAGGAACAGGGTCTCAGGTTTCAGGTGGTCAAACTTGCTTCCTCCTTGTAAAGTTATGAAGATTTCATTTAAAAACCAGCTAAAATTTGATATCTTCCATGTATCAGGTACCCAGGTTGTAGCCATATTGGTCTAGAGACAAAAGGAATCAGAATTCGTGGTAGAAATGATATCTTTTATTAGATCAACTAGATTTTTGCAAAAAACAAATATATATATATCTTTAATTGCAAGCTTTTGGGTACAAGCACCCTTCTTCAGGTGTGGAAGAAAAGATCGTAAATGTTCTGGGTAAAAATGAAAGTTTATATTTCATAGGACAGTTGAAAGTTTCTTATTCTGATGATTTTTCCTCATGGAAACTATAGTTCTTATTGCCTGATGTACCATGTTTTCTGAGATGAGGTTTCTGGTGGAAATGCATCTTTCATCATGCACTTACAGTCATCTGACTCCTAGGAAACTTCATGACAGTCAGTCAGAAAACCTGCTGTTCCATGGAATAAGTAGCCCGATGATGGATCTCAGATCATAAGAGAGTATGAATGGGAATTCTTAAGAAGCAATATGCTACAAGAAAAGTTAGTTTAATTTTCAATTAACCTAAAATTAAGGGTTTTCTGCTGAGATAAAAAAATATTTCCTGATCAAAACAAAACAAAAGCCAAGCAAAGCAAAGCAGTAACACTGAAGATTTCTACAGAAAAATGTTCATTGCCAAGAATTTTTTAAAAAATCCTTCCTATTAGGTTTTCCAAACCAGGTCTATTCAATACTCAATCGACTGGAAAGAAGTAAAGGAACCCATTCTGCAAAAGATACACGATGATGATGATTAAGCTTTTGCCTGGTTCTCCTTGTCCTGAAGACTTTTATTTTTGGAAAGATCCTATTTATTTTACAAGCTTTGGTATCAGCAGTGCCTTTTCATGAGATAGCTCGCTGTCAGCCATGAAGTACCAATTTGTCTGTGGGCAAATAGAAGAAACATAAATCTTTATAAGAGATGGGGGCTACAATAAGCAAAGTTCCTGGTAGGTAAAGCTGCAAGCAAAACAAAACAGCCACACATCATTTCATCATGGATGTGGTGTGGAAGGACAGTTATCGGGATTTTTTTTGCACTCTGCTCATGGTTGGTCACTGAAGCCTAGCCTGTTATGACTTGACAGGTACTGTGCAGCTCTCATTTGTCAGAAACTTATCATCTTAAATCAAGAAATTGGTACTAATTGTACTCGTACTGAGAACCTACCAACGCTTGAAAATTCTTTCAAGAACTTCTTTTGAAGGAGAGGGGAGCATGAGTCAACAGAGTCAATATGGCCTCTGTCTTTATAGAACTGTCTGTCTAGTTAATTGTATTGTATTGTTTTTTTCTTCCATCTTATAAAATAACCCCACTATCAGTTAATCTTCCCATCCTAGAGGCTTTCAACAAGCCAATCCTTTGTTATCTGACAGTTACTATCATCACTGCATATTTTTTTAATCCTTCAAAATTGGATATGTAACTAACCCCTTTTAATTGAATCCAGATGGTGGCTTTCAGCCATCAATAAATTATTACAGTCTGTCAGTGTTCTAAATAAAGATGTTTCTAATGTGCCATTGCATACATTAAAAATCCATAATACTTAACCCTTTGATAAACTACACTAAGTAGTACATTTTAAAGTTTCATATTTTCCATTTTCCATATGACAAGATGACTGGCTCTATGGATATAGGGAGAGCAGTGGACATAATATGCCTTGACTTTAGCAAAAATTTTGATACGGTTTCCCACAACATTCTTGCAAGCAAGCTAACCAAGTATGGGTTGGATGAATGTACTGTAAGGTGGACAAGGTGGATAGAAAACTGGCTGGATCATCAGGCTCAAAGGGTAGTAATCAATGGTTTGATGGCTAGCTGGCAGCCTGTATCAAGCGGAATGCTGCAGGGGCTGGTCCTGAGACTGGTTTTCTTCAATAGCTTCATCAATGACCTGGAAGATGGGATGGAGTGCACCCTCAGTAAGTTTGCAGATGACACCAAACTGGGGACTGACTAGTAGGTACACTGGAATGTAGGGCTAGGATTCAGAGAGATCTAGACAAACAGGAGGATTGGATCAAAAGAAATCTCATGAGTTTCAATAAGAAGAAGTACAAAGTCCTGCACTTAGGACAGAACAATACTATGAATTGGTACAGACTGGGGACTAACTGGCTAAGCAGCAGCTTTGCAGAAAAGGTTCTGGAGTTTATAGCATACTTGGCTGCATTAGCAGGGGATCAAAGGAAGTGATTATTCCCCTCTATTTGGCACTGCATGAGGCCACATCTGGTGTACTGTGCCCAGTTTTGGATCCCCCACTACATAAAGGATGTGGACAAATTGGAGAGAGTCCAGTGGAAGACACAAAAGTGACTAGGGGTCTGGGGCACATGACTTATGAGGAGAGGCTGAGGGAACTGGAATTATTTAGTCTAGAGAAGTGAAGACTTAAAGAGGATTTAATAGCAGCCTGCAGGTACCTTAAGGGTGGTTCCAAAGGAGATGGAGCTGTACTGTGCTCAGTGGTGGCAAATGACAGAAAGGAGCAATATTCTTAAATAGCATCAAGGGAAGTTTGTTTAGATAACAGGAAAAACTCTCACTGAGAGAGTAGTAAATCACTGGAACAGATTACCCAGAGAGGTTATGTAATCTCCACCCTTGGAGGTTTCTATGACCAGGGTAGCCTTGGCTGGGATGATACAGTTGGGCCTGGTCCTGCTTTGAGCAGGTGGTTGGACTAGATGACCCCCATAAGTCCCTTCCAACCCTAATTTTCTATGATTTTAAGATTATACAATTTTATCCAAAATTCCTAATTGTTTTAACCAGATAATTAAAAATGTAATATTGCATCATGAGTGTCACGGCACGGGGCCCTAGGAGCGGCCGTGATCTCTCTAACGCCCCCTACCATGCCAAGTAGGTGATCCAGCACCCTCGTCTCACCCGACACGTCTTTGATGTTATCTAATTTTATAATGGAAGCTGCCTTTTGCCCCCTTGGACACGGTGCTCTGTTTATCCTGGCCCCTATTCTGTATGGAGTGACCTGTGCACCCCCAGCCTTATGGGCTATACGTGGCTCCAACCTCCCCTGTACCACGCCCCAAGCCTCGCTGATGTTCTGGGCGTTATCTGGTCGGATTTTCCTTTCCGCGCCCACACTGGTGCCCCCCCCCGGGCTTGTCACACAGCCGGCGCCCACTCGCTGGTGCCCCTGGTTTTGTCACGCTGCTGGCACCTCCGGGCTTGTCACACAGCTGGCGCCCACTCGCTGGCACCCCCGGGCTTGTCACGCAGCCAGCGCCCACTCGCTGGTGCCCCCAGGCTGGGGTCCAATGCCCCCTGAATATCGTGCCCTCTCTGGGCTTGTTGCCTGTGCACCCCTCCCTGAGGCTCCTCGCCTCTAGGCGCACCCCTTCCCTGGACTCCTCGCATATACACCCCCTTCTGGGGCTCTGCCCGCACTGGGGCTTCTCCCACGCGCACCCTCCGTGGGGCTTCACCTCACTATTGGGCTTCTCTTCCTGTGTGCCCTCCCTGGGGCTTCTATTCCTATATGCCCTCCCTAGGTCTTAATGCAAACACCCTCTGGGCTTCTTGCCGGTGCCCACTCTGGTGCTCCTCACAATTGGGGCTCAGGTGGCCATAGCTGTGCCTGGCCCCTAAATCCACCATGCCCCTTTCGCAGGGCTGGGGTCAATGCCCCTCAATACCATGCCCTCCCTGGCACTGGGGTCCCCACACCGCCATGGAGCCCCACTGAGGCCTCCTCCAACCCCTATTAGCCTCACCCGGTCCTCCAGTTGTATAAAACCACAGAAAGAAAACTCAAGCCCCTGGGCTACAACACAAACTCTAAGCAACCTGGCCAACTGTCATTCAACTCCCCAACAGGGCCCCCTGCACCCGGCACCCCTGACCAGAAGCTGCTCATGCCACCAGGCCTCCCCACTCCGCTTGCTCCCGCAGAGCTCCCTCCTCCTCGGCTGCTGGAGGGGAACCGCCTGCTAGGCCCAAGCCTGGGCTGTCCATATACTCCAGGCCCCGCCCCCTCCCAGCCAGCCGACCCCTGTGGTTGCCCCAGCAACCAACACCCATCCTTCCATAGGAGCAGGCACTTCAGTGCCCCTGCGACAATGAGCAACAATTTATTCTATTCTATTTTAAACCAGTTTTGCTCAGGATTAGCTATAAATTCCAAAAGACAATAAATACATTGGTATAGTTTAGGATAAAGGGCATTCTGTTTTTCCTCTAATAAGTAGAGCTTTATTCTTTGCTCCTCTATGTTTTATGTAGTCATCTATACTCAGGAAAAGTGGATGTGAAAAAGCCTTATCTGATGGATTTTACACATGTTTTTTACAGTTGTAAATTTTGTTATAAGGGCAAGGTAGTGAAAATCAGGCCCACATATTTCTGCACACAGATACCCTTAAATCCAAAATCACTCTTCCTAAAAGCAAATGGCTACATAAATTGGCAGGTAAGTTAAGGATCAACTAGAGAGCAAGGTTTTAAAACCATATTATTCTGAATATATTTAATCTCTTCTAACCTTTCTTATGTAGTATATAGTCTTTTTACAGTATGCTTTAGAAAACAAGGATAACTGAGTCCAAACATTTATCTAACAAGACTTATTAAACAATTCTATGATATCTTGTTATACATTGGGAATTATTTTTCAAAGGGCCCTGTGTATTAATACTGTATATGTTTTTAAGGTATTTTACTAACAGTACAGATGATTTTTATCAGGATATTCTAGAATAAAAAAAGTCTATAAATATCTCACATGAATGAAAATTATGCATTTGTTACCATTCTTATATATTTTTATATTTATGTTTAATTATATTTAAGAGTCATACTGACTTATTACTGGTTTTCTCCCTTTGAATATAATTTATAAGTGGTTTAAAAACTGAAAGAATTTGGGAGGGATTCAGGAAGTGAAAGTGAGAAAGAGAAAGGTTATGACTGAGGGAGGAAGAGACTAGAGAGAGAAAGGGAGAGGCAAGAAGAGGGTGGTAACAATTTTCTCTGTGGAAGAAAATGTATGAGGGACGTAGACAATGAATGGAGAGAAAGAATGGAGAAATTAGAATATGTGTTTAGGTTTTAATTAAAATCAAGCTCATTCATCAATGTCACTCTGAAAAATAAATTAGAGGGGACATTTGCTATGTTCAGGACTGTGTCCTCAGTGATAATTTGATTATACCTATTACTAAGCAACTTTCTTCTGATTCTGCATACTATTGGGTCTGCCATATAACTCCACAATGCAGGATTCACACCTCAAAATGTGTATGTGGAGATCAAGATTTGTGCTGCTAGTGAGACAGTGCTAGCTTAACATATGATTTCCTTGGAAAGTTGTCTTTCTGCAGTGCCATAGGAACCTTTGGTATAAGCCTCCCTTTTCCCTTCATTGCTGACCTGAGACTCCTGCCTTCCCTATCCACAACAAAGCACTTAAGCACAGGCTTAAGGTTAAGAATATGCTTAAGCCTGTTCCTAGCATTAAAGAATGTGCTTGTGTCTCACTGGGTGTGTCTACATGAGATGCTTTACTGCACAGTAGACTAATCTCCCTCAAGGAGCCAGGAGCTAATCAGTGTGGGGAATGGGTCCCTCTCTGTCCCTATTGTCCCAGCATGACAGGGCTCCTACCTCCACACAGGAGTAGGGAGCTGAGCAGCACTGGGACTAGGGAGCTCTTGCTTCACCACTCAGCCGGTAGCTGGGTGGCAGCTGTCCCACCAATGGGACAGCTGGCAGTGAGCTGGGTCTGAGTTGATGGGTCAGGTGGAAGGAGTGAGGCCTGTGCCTTGCTGTCAGCTGCCTTACTGTTGGGGCAGCTCCCATCCAGCCTCCTGCTGAGCAGGGAATCCCTGACTAGCTGGGGGCTTGCTGCCAGCTGCCCCATCAGTGGGACAACTCCCACCCAGCCAGAGACTTACTACCTGCTGCCCCACTGGCCAATCAGGGCAGGGGGCTGAGAAAGTGTCCCCTTCCCCACAGCTGTTTCCCAGCCCCATGCTCTGATTGGCTGATCAGGGCACAGAGCTGGGAAACAGCTGAGCCCTGGCCTGACCCCAGTGTAATCCCTACCAGCCAGCCTAGAGTTCACCCTGGCTGCTGTAGTGGAGCAGAGCAGGGCACGAGTAGCTCTGTGCTGAATTGCTCCCATAAGGAACAAATTTCCTCCCAACAGATGCACAAGTAGATGCACTCCCAGGGAAAGCTTACTATGCAGTATTTGACTGAGCAGTAAGCTTACTGTGCATTACTATCACTTGAAAACATGCCCACTGAGTCAATGGGAATGAAGTTGAAGCTTATTTTATATTTTGTTTTGTTTGATTTTGTTTGAATCCATGTCGAACTGTGTGTATATAGAATCTCTATCATAAAATGTGCATTTAATGATTGGAATATGATGTGGGTATGGACTTTTTTTACTAACCTTCAGAAAGCAGAGAGAGCAGAAAAAAAACTTTACAAGAAGTCTTGTTTTCTTCTCTGTTCTATTAAACTATATTTGTGTTACAAATAAGAAAACATTAAAGGCAAACAAATATTGATAGTCTCCTTGTTTGGAACACCCTGCAAGAGGCTCGCCTTCATCTGCTTGTCTTTGTAGAGAATATTGTTCAATGGAGTCACAATCCTGATTAAGGAACATGGGCTCTATCACAATAGGAATAATTAAAATAATAAAATAACAGAAGCTATAATGCACCAGCACAAAAAGAGCAAATATATCACTGGTAAGAATCCAGCTGACAGGTTTTGGGGGTCTTTTTTTTTCTCTTGGGAGAAAAAAATGTTTGAGACAACAGTTTGATTCAAACAAGCAGAAGTAAATTCTGATTTGAAGGATAGAAACAAAAGATAATCATTTACATTTATGACTAAGAGACTAGAAAAAATAACCCATCCCTAAATTCCGAGTAATTTGTATACGTTTGTGCATAATGATGCATTACTATTCTGGGGAAGAATAAGAAATAGCTCAAAGTACCTGCGTAAGAAAAAAAACAGTTGTGAAATTAACTTAATTTAAAAGATGACAGTAATGCTTATGAAAGGCTTTTTAAAATATGAACCATCTGGTTAGAAATAATTTTGAGGTCATTTTTTTAGTACAGTGAACAGTATTAAATGCATATCTTAGTCAAGTGATAATAGGCACAATTCCTCAGGAACAGGTTTGAAAATAGACCTCCATTTCTTGGTGTAGTTGTTGCTTTTATAGCTAAAATTGCAAGTATTTAATTATATTTGTCTGTTTCATTGTTCTGCAATGGTGATTGTGTGTGTGTATGTGTGTGTGTGTGCATGCACACATATGTGCACATAATGACCCATATATATTTATGTATCTTTTTAATACATATCAGTGTATATGTGAGATATGAGAGAGACAGGTAAGGATTGCTCATGAAGTTACTCCAATAAAAGATATCACATACAAACATCTGCACATCTTGTATATTTCATGGACCATCACAGCTACAACATCACTCCAACATGACCTAGTATATTTAATAGCATTTCTCCAAACTGAAGACCCATAGGGTTTCTCTAAATACAAGACAAATTAGAATGATTAGAGAAAGTTCAGAAAGATCCCTTTCGTTAAAATCCTGGCTGTTTGTAGTATTCCGTCTTATTTAGGTCATAATCTTGCAAAACAAGGTTCACTCATGTGGATTCCTGTTAATTCCAGTGGGGCTCAGCACAGCAGCGTAAGGGTCTACTTTGCAGTTTGTTTTGTGGGATTGGCATCTTATCCTGACTAGAATGGTCCTATGTAAAATAGTGAGTCACTGGAGATGATCCAGACTTATATCAAAGCAATTGAGTGCAAAATGTAGGTCATTAATTATAAATTTCTGAGGCTATCTGAATATCATCTCTACTTATTGTAACGATTAGGATTTTAAAAGAATTCCAACACAGTTCATCTTTTTCTTAATAAAATTGATTCATATAGTTGAAGCCCAAGCCAGAGCTGTTGGATTAGCTAATTTGCAAATAAATCTCACTTTTAAGGACAGATTTGACCCTTGGATGCACACATGCTGCTTTCATTATGTTAATAGGAGCCACACTTGTGCATCCAAGGGCAAAATTTGTTCCTTAGTGAAACGATATAAGATAAACAGATAATAAAGTGCATCAGTGCAGTAAGGGAAGCTAATTGCAAAAGAGAAAATTCCACTGGGGCATGTCTTAAAGTGCTGCAGAAGGCACTTTTATAATAATATAAATAACTTACTGACTTTGAAACACCAAACACTTATGTGAAATGTGTGGGGTTTTTTGCATATGAGGGATTTTTTCCTTCTACTCAAAAAAGTCAAGCTAGAGAGAAAGAAAAATGTTTTACGGTTGAGGAGGTAACCTCAAAAATACAACAGCTCATCAAAGAATACAATTAAAAATTCAGTGCAAGGAAAATGAGTGGCAGGTGCTAAGCCCAGCATAGTATTATTCTGATTATTTGGTAATAATCAAAATACTTGCTATCAAGTCAGGTTGTGAGGACAATGGAAAACCTTGACATCATCAAAGCTAAGGCAGATTTTTTTTTAGATTTTACTTTGACTATAAATACCAGCACCAAGAAGGAAAATACTATCTTGTATGTGCATATGAATGTATACTCTACAGGAAGGTGAGAATTTTCCCTGCTTATAGTGGGAACAGTGCAGCCCTCAGCTGCCCAAGGGAAGTGCTCAATGCTGGAGTAAAAAGGGAGCATACACACTTATCAATGATGTAGGAAATATGTAGATGAAAGCTATGCCTTAAGACAACTGGTAGTTGCAGCAGTTTCTTCATGTATGTAACTTTTGCTTTCCTATATCAGCATCAACCTCAAGACAATTCAGGCTAATTTTGCCCAAAGATTTAAAACAAAACTAGATCCTACCTACATCCTCCTTTGTGGAATGAAGACAGAAGTATTACAGGCAGATCCTAAATGATCACTAAGGCTAGGGACAAACTTTACATATAAACCAGTTTAAGTTATCAGAAACTGGTGTAAGTCTGTATCAGAACAGATTTTCAGTGCACCAGCTTGAAATGACTGAAACTGGTTTGAGAGAAACCTGGCTGAATGTAGTATCAGACTTAACTGATTTAGGTCAAACCGGTTTATGAAATTTCTGTCCCAGACCCCTTTGCTGGTTTAAGATAAACCAGACTCCCTGAGCATCCCAGCGTGCTCTCTGGGCTGGCTGTGGCTCTCTGCTCCACAACAGAGCTGGCTTCTCCCCTCTGCTCCCTGACTGGAGCTCCTGCAGAGTCTGCAGGCACAGCAGGATCTGTCTGGCTACTCCCTGCCTCCCCTCCCCTCACTGCTCACTGCTTAAGCAGGAATCCCCCCCTCCCTCCCATCTCCCACAGCACTGACTCCAGCCCCATGGACCCTAGATTTGTGGTATGCTAGCTTATGCTGAGAGTGTCTGTGTGTGTCTCTCCAATTTCACTGGGACAGGCAGACAGAACAGTGAATGCTTTGGGCTTTTTGGAGCTAATCAAGAAGTCAGCTGGTAAGCTTTTAAAGAAGGGTTTGAACTAATGGAGAGAGGCTGTTGTTTTGCTGAAGGGGTGATAAACACTGTTATTAGACCCCTGCTGGCTTGCTTGCTGGTCAGTTTACTAGAGACAGTATAATGAAGCAGGGTGGGAGATTGAAAAGCTCTGTATCATCAACAGATGCATGCACTGCACAACCCCCTTGACTCAGAATGCTAGCATAGGGCTGAGGCTAGCAACACTCCTGCCCCTTGAGCAGCAAGGGGGGGAAAGCCTGGGATGGTACAGGCAAACCTCTCTAACCAAATGAGCCATTGTAGGCACGTGTCTGAATTTCCTCAGTCCAGGAAGAATGTCTGTCTAGTTACAAACCAGTTTAGGCTATCCAGGTTAGATTAACCTGCAAAGATTGAATCAGTTCAGGTTCAGGCGTTTTGAATGTCTCTACCCAGCTTAAGGGCCCTCCAGTAAGGCATTTCAGTTGGTTATCCAAATTGACAGTTTTTGATATCTGGGCTTCCTGTACAGTGAATAGGTGCCTCCCAAGGATGATGCAGATCACCTGGTTGCCCAGCAGGGACATTACTAAATCTAGCTATTAGGAATACTTGGCATAGAGATATGAATTCCCACCCTTAGTCAGAGCTAAGGTGTCTGACTTGGGGCTGCAAAGGTGGTAATACCATCACCATTATCTACAGATCCCTCAGAGAGGAGATGGCTATTTGAAAGAGCATTCCCTAATTAATAGGGGGAAAATGAGGTTAATATAAAGTGTAGCACCCCTGGTACCACTTCTTGGGCCCTGGCAGTTGTGATGTTCATGTTTACGTTCTGTTTAATATTTTGGTGACTGTTGAGATGTGATTTGCTCCTCCTGAGAGTATTCTCATACCTTATCCTTCATTTCCCAGTAGAATGTCCTAGTCACCTAAACATTGGCAACACTCAGTGATGCTGCTGAAATTTGTACACTGGTGACCAAGTGCAAGATTCATGGGGACAGAAGGAGGCTGAGCAATAGGATCCTGGTTGTGTGTTAATTGTTATGGCACTTCCCTATGTCGGTAGAATCATAGTTTCTGGCCCTAGTTACTAGGATAATTATTTTTTATTTTGAATTTTTTTAACCTATATAATCTAAAATGTATAAGAAGCCCAGGAAGCCAGCATTAATAAGCCTGATTCTGTGACCCAGGAGGAAGGTTGTTCCAGGCAGGGAAATCCTACATTTCAGTCCCACGTGCCAGGAAATTCATGCAATTTACATTAGACAACCACTGATTTAAGAAAACAAATAACTTTGTCACCAGGGCCAGATTCAAACCCTTGTTCTAAGGAAATGCCCTGACAACAAGACTACACAATCAGCTTACCACCTACATGCTCTACTTCTGGCTCCATGAATCTTGCATGCCTGCCACCCTGAGGGCCATCTTCAATAGAAGAGTGGAGGAGGGTTCCCTCCTGGTTTCTTCCGTAGCATGGTGATTAGAACATTTTCCAGGGAAGCAGACTTGAATTTTAATCCAATGTAAAATGGCTCTAGAATCCACTACTTGGTTCTTTTGCTCTGTAGGCATGTCATCCTACCATTAGGCTAACAGGTGAAAAGAAGGCATCAACAGGACATGCAGAATTTCATAGTGAGCGGTGTATACCTCTAATATCCAATGGCTGATAGATATACCAAAGGAACTGGGTACTTTATGTAGATTAGGGGCACTTTGATACCTTTCTGGATTTCTTGGGAAGGTTTGGGAAGGTTTGAGGCACCAACATGAATTATTTGGATTGCCTCTGAGCATGGGCAGTTGCCCAAGATATACAGTCCCTAATAAATTTAGGCAATGAAGCAGCCTTGTGAGCACTCAGTTAGGGCTATTTTATTTGGTGCCTAAATTCTGCCTAAATCCTGTTTAGGTGTCTACATGTTTGATTTAACTCATGCTTTATATTAGACATGCAGAAAGTAAGTATAGTCTCATAGATGCATGTGGATGTCAGGGTTGTGCAGGTAAGAAATGGTATTAATCCTTAATATACAATTGCTCACAGCATGTTCTAACTTAACATTGACATATTTTACCTTATTACTGTTTACCATTCCTCACTTACGCTTTTCCATTTTAGCAGTAAAATTTCAGGGTTTTTTTTAGCTGACTTTTTTTATCATACCATTTTAACAGTAAATTGGAGCAGGGCTTTTCAGTTTTTGGTGGTAATATGTTCCTGACTTCACTGTATTTTTTTCAGGCTTTACCTTTTTTTAATGTATAATTTTTTTATTGTATAATTTTTAAAGGTAAGATTTTACCAGGTTTTAATATTTTCCCAATTTCAATGTTCCTTAACATTCCCCCAAATTTACCATTTAAATCGTAAAATATTCCCAATTTTACCTTTTTTAACAGTAAGATTTCCCAAATGTTTTACCATTTCTTTTTGACTTTACATTTTTAATGGTATTATTTCCTCAGATTAACCATTTAAAACTGTAATGTTTCCCAAATTCTTACTATTTTTAATGGTAAAATCTTACAATTTTTAACCATTTTTATGTCTTGTTTTTAAAAGTAAAATTTTCATGACTTTTCAATTTTTAAAAGTAAGATTTTACCATTTTTAAATCATTCCCCAATGTTGCTGTTTTTTATCATTTTGTACCATTAAAAGTACAGCTTAGCATTTTCCCCAGCTAAACTGGTTATAACAGTAACATTGCCGGAATCTACTGTATTCCTCTTTTTCCTGACTTTTTGCCATTTTTTACCATTTTCCTGACAACAATTTTAACAGTAAAATGTTACCATTTTAACTGTTTCCTGACTTAAATATTTTTAACATTAAATTATCTGTTACCTTACTGTTTCTTAACAGAATTTCTTTCTTTGAAATTTAACAATTTTTTTCACAGTTTTCTTAGACTTCACCAGTTTTTAACGGTAAATTTTCCCTGCCTTTTTACCGTTTTTACATATTTGCCCATTTTTTAACATTTTTCCTTATTTTACCCTATTTAAAGTATAATTTTCCTAACTTTTAAACAGTTTTTACAGTGTTCCCTGACCTTAACATTTTTAATTGTAAAATGTCCTAACTTTTTACCAGTTCTATCATTGTTTTACCATTTTCCCCAACTTTTCAAACTTTTAATGGAATTTTCCCTGTGATTTTAGCATTTTTTAATCAAAGATTTTCCCAACTTTTTACTGTTTTTGCCCTTTTTTCCTGACTTTGTCATTTTTAATGGTAAAATTAACTTTTTATTTTTTTAACCATTTTCCTCAATTTTACCCTCTTACCTTATAACTGAAAACTTTACTGACTTTTTAACATTTTCTTTAACCATTTTTCATGATTTAGTTTTTTAATGGTAATATCTTACCATTTTCTTAATTATTTCCCCTGTTTTACCATTTTAATGGCATTTTTCCTGACCTTAACCTTTTTAATAACAATTTAAATATATATATACACACACCATTTTTCCAAACTTACAGCTTTAATGGTATAATTTTCCAGCCTTGGCACTGCTGTTTACCGTTTTCCTGACTTTACCATTTTTTTATTGTAATTTTTTACCATTTTTTTACCTGACTTCACTGCTATTGAATGGTCAAATGTTACATATTTAAACTTTTTTTCTTACGATACCATTTTTATGGTATAGTTTCCTTGATTTATTATTTTTAACAGCAAGATTTTCCTGACTTTTTGCCTTTTTAACTATTTTTGCCTGATAAACTATTTTATTTTACCATATTTACTATTTCTTTACTGTTTTCCCTACTATACAATTTTAACAGTATAATTTTCCTGTCCTAAATTCACTTTTTTACCATTTCCCCACTACTTGACCATTTTAATGGTAATATTTACACTAATTTTACCATTTTATATATTTTCCCCCAAGTTTTCCATTTAGTGGTATAATTTCCCAACTTTTTACTGTTTTTTTTTTTCATTTTTCCAGACTTACCATTTTAAGTATTTTCCTGAATTTGTACCCATTTTGACTTTTTTCTGACTTAACCATTTAGTGCTGATTTTTTCCTGATTTTACCTTTGTAAAGGGTGTTTTAACTTACTACTGTCCCACTTTACCATTTTTTAATAATAAAATCTCTCTGACTTTACCATTTTTAATGGTAACATTTTATTGACTACAATTTTTAAGGGTAAAATTTTAGCATTTTTCTTTACCATTTCTTTGAATTAACTTTTTAAAAATTGTTTAATTTTCTGAACATTACATTTTTTAATGGTAATATTTTTCTGATTTAATATTTTAATTATAAAATGTTACCATTTTTCTCCTGACATCATTTTGCACTGTTAAATTTTCCCAATTAAATTTCCTCTCAGCATTCCTTGGGTAGCTATTTCTAAAGTATAGAACATTTGAGAATTAACCAGTATTTGAATAATCTATATAACGCATTATGCAGCAATGTGTACAGTGTATAAAAATGAATGTAAAATAATGAAGCCAAAACATTTTCCTACAGTTACTATTAAATGTAGTTTTCATTTTGATCAGATATACATTTTTTTTAATTGTGGCTTTTATTAGACAACTATCACCACCAACATTTTACGCTGCTCAATCCAATTCTCTCCTCATATTATCGTAAATCTTATAGAGATTTTTTTCAGTGAATCACTGTAACATATTGTCAGGAAAGACATTCTATTGCAAAATATTAGTTGTAGTGTTCTTTAAAAAATAATAGTTTTATATATTACTGCTGCATTCCTCTTTTCAGACTTTACAAGTTTCTTATCTAACAAGAGAATCTCTTCTTTTCAGAAAGAAAATCTTTTCACTCCAGGAAAAATATTACAGTTACAGTTAGTAAGTTTGATTGGGCCCCCAGAGATTTTCCTTTCTGTCTTTCTCTATGCTATGCATTTTACAGACAGTTACAAAACACTCTCTTAGTGGGTTGGAGAAGGTCATCCAAGTGGTCAGACATAGTAAATATAACAGATCGAGCACTACAGGACGTGATCTGATGGGAATCAAATATTTTTTGCCCATTTTTACTTCATCCTGTTATACAGTTAGTAAAAACAGATGCCTTAAAGTCAAGCTGCACTTTTAGCAAGCATTTTTAGAGTTCCAAGTCCCATAAGGTACTCTAACTTGAAATCTTTGTATAAAAAAGGAGTTTTGAACTGTGTAAAAAGTTCAGTAAAATCTTTTTCTTTTTTTTTTTTGAATAATCACAAAACCAGAAAAGCCTTGTAGATCAATAAGAGTGGAATCAAACTTTGAGCCAGGTTTGAGGGGGAAAAAATCAATTGTGAAATTTAAATCAATATAAATGATTTTTACAAGCACTTCTGCAGAAATTCTTGATCAAATGTCTTTTTTATTTATTCCAGATAAATGTTTTTAAAAATTGTGGGGAAAATAAATCAATGAAGAAAGGAAATGGAGAGAGAATAGAAGCAATACAAAATGTGGGGGGGGGAAATCATTTTTATGTCATTCCATAATTTATAGTAGATATATATGAAGCATCCTTTAAGAAGGATAGTATCAGGACATAATAGAGGTCAGTATCTCTGTGGCTAGGTATAGAAGTTACACATAAACCAATTTAAGTGATCAGAAACTGGTTTAAAGCTGTAACAGAACAGAAGCTCAGTGCAAAAAAACCAGTTTCAAAATGGCTAAAGAGAAACCTGGTTAAAACAGACTTAACTGATTTAGGTCAAACCAGTTTATGAAACTTCTGTCCCAAACCCCTTCCTGGTTCAAGTTAAATCACAGTTTCTCAACATGCTTTCCAGCCCTAGGCTGAGCTGCATTGTGCTATCTGCTCCAGAGAGCCAAACGACTGGCTCTGTCCGTCTTCTTCCCAGCTGGAATAATGAGGACTGGTTGACAAGGGGGTAGTGAGGTGGGAGGCAAGCCCAACTGGCAATGCAGCCCAGTCTAAGGGGTGGGGAGGATGCCCCCACCAGGCAACCCCACCTGTGGTCTGGACTCAGGGAGGGGGGTTAAACATCCCTTCCATCACTCAAGCTTACTGCTGGCTGCAACTGTGGACTGCAAATCCCAGAGGCACCTGGAAGCAGGAAGAAGTAGTGATGAGCAACCCTGCAGAGTCCTGCTTCTGTGATTCTGGATTGCAAATCCCAGAGGCCTTAGGGGCATCAGGAAGAGGAAGTGAACACACAGCCAGAAAGCCATGGTCTAGCACCCTCTGGCTTCTGGCCTCAGTCACTGCAGACAGGTGGCTACATTTCCTGAATCAAAGATAAAAAGCCGTTCACTTCCATTTCAATTCAAGCTGTGCAGTTTAGACTAACCTGCAAAAACTGAATCAATTCAGCCTCAGGCTTTTTGACTCTCTGTACTTAACCTATTTGCTATTGCTGCCTTGAACTCTAGTTTGAAATTAAGACTCTCTGTTATTAGCTGAAGGTTAAGTCCTGCAATACCAAAAATTACTGCTTATATAAGCCATTTTTTCAGATTTGAGGTAAGATAATAAGAACCTTGGCTAGTAATCTAAAACTTTAGTGGAGTGTTTTGTAATATACAGTAGTACTAAAATATGGAATGTCTTGAAACATTCGATAAATTATTTCTTCTTTTTATGTGCATATCTAGTTTCCTAAACTTGTGGTTTGCTAAGTTAAGGAACTCCAGAATCTTATAGAAAGATTTAACTTGTGGCATGAACATCTGTTCTTATGGCTTCAACAAGTTACAGATTGGGGTCAATAACAGATTTTGTCTTAGGCTTTCCTTGAAGACGCAGATGCCAAAATCTTAAGCAAGCTGTTTTTATGTCACCTACAGGTGTGAAACTTTGAATGCATGTAACCATGGAGACTAAATAAATAGTAGAAATAATATGGAAAAAGTATTGTATGGGGTGTTGAGTCTGGCAGCCTGCCAAGAGACTTCATCATATTTAGCCAGATCATTTTTATTAGTAACCAAAATTATACCACAGTGTTCTTCTCATAGATCTAACTAGTTCAACATCTAGATAAGCATATGGGATACTTATGTCTCAAAATCCATAGATTTCCTACATGGTTGTGTGTTATTTTTTCAGGGACGTAGGACAAGCAGGACCAATTTCTCTTTCTAAATGTCAGTGCTTTACTTTCCTAAAGAGCCCTTCAAAATGTGAGAGCTAATGGGCATATCTACATATCACCGTATGGTGATGCTGGTATTGCATTGTGCTTTCTTTTAAAAATACTAATGTGCAGTGCAGTAACTGCCCAAACTGCACCATGTGCCTGATGCAGTTAGATTTCACCACTATATTGCTGTAGCAGTGTGTTATAATGGGGAGGCACACCACTATCGTGATGTAGCTGCCAGTCATCTGTAGACCCACGTGATTGCTATGTCATTGTAGTGTGCCATACTGCTAAGTAGCATGTCACTATGTCACTGTAGGGTGACGTGTAGATGCACCCAATGAGCTCAGCAATTATTTTGATCTTTTCATTCATATGCCTTGAAGCATTTTTGAGTACAAAAGGCTAGAATTTGAGAATCAAAGCATATATTTGTTTTTCTTGATATAGGCGGTCATCACTGTGCAGTAATTAAAATGACACAGCTCAGTTTACTGATTAACATTGCTAACAATTTTGTCAGAGCAACATTTGTCATTTAGTTATGGCAAGAGTTAGGTTTTGTCAGGGGAGAATCCTTCAGTCAAGCTATTCTGTTGTTTTAGAATTTCAGAGTAAGTAATCTTTCTTATGGCTGGTAATAAGACCCAAAAACATAACCATCTGGAAGTCTATCTGGACTTAATTCATTACATAAATACATTAATATTCACCAAGATAAGATTTATAGGGAAATATGGAAACCTCAGAGTCATCTGCTGTCTTTCATGCCTTTCATTCAGTTGACACAAATACAAATTCTTATTTACTATCTATTGCATTACATTAACAATCACCCCATAAGCCTGGAAACTCAGTTAGATGTATATAAATCCTACCATGAATGATGCACACTGAAGTGGATGTGAACCCTGTTATCCAGAGAGTGGTAGTTTTCGACCCAGACAGTGGTAGTTGACAGAAGTCAACCATTGTGGTGCACCATGACCAGTGGGGTCCCCCAAGGCTCTGGCCTTGGGCTTATCCTTTTCAACATCTTCTTTAATGATGTGGACATTGGTGTCAGAAGTGGACTGGCCAAGTTTGCTGATGACACCAAACTCTGGGGTAAAGCGTCCACACCCAAGGACAGGATAATGATCCAGACTGACCTTGACAGGCTTAGAAAATGGGAGGACAAAAACATGATAGCCTTCAACTCTGAAGAATGCAAGGTATTCCACCTTGGGAAGAAAAACCAGCAGCATGCTTCGCAGGGCTACATTTGCTAGCACCACAGCTGAAAGGGACTTGCAGGGTCATGACTGACCACAAGATGAATATGAGCCACCAATATGATGCTGCAGCCAGCAAAGTGAGCAAAACTCTGGCACACATCCTAGGATGCTTCTCTAGCAATTCCCAGGAAGTCATCCTCCTGCTGTACTTAGGTTTGGTGAGGCCACAGCTGGAATACTGCATCCAATTCTGGGCTCCACAATTTTAAAAGGATGTGGGAAAGCTTGAGAGAGTCCAGAGGAGAGCCACACATATGATCAGAGGGCAGGAAAACAGGCCTTATGATGAAAGGCTGAGAGCTATAGGACTCGTCAGTGTGGAAAAGCGCAGGCTAAGGGGGGACCTGGTGGTTGCCTGAAAGTACATAAGGGTGTACAGCAGGATCTGGGGGAACACCTGTTCATCAATGTGCCCTGGGATGACAAGGCCAAATGGTCACAAACTCCTCCAAGACTGTTTCAGGCTAGACATAAGGAAGAACTTCTTTACTGTCTGAGCCACAAAGGCCTGGAACAGACTGCTGCCAGAGGTGGTGCAAGTACCTACTCCAGACTCCTTTAAGAGACAATTGGACATTTATCTGCTGGGATCCTGTGACCCCAACTGACTTCCTGCTCCTGGGACAAGGGCTGGACTCGATGATCTTCTGAGGTCCCTTCCAGCCCTAATGTCTATGATATCTATGAAATCTGTGTAGGTGCAGTCACCTGATCTCTGATGTTAACATTCAGTGAACACATCTACACATACATCTGGTCTGAGATTAGTTTACTTGCAAGTAAACCACTCACGGGTAAGTGCTCCCTGGCAGCCATCTACACATCCAGGGACATGGCATCAGATTTCCTGTTCTTAACAGCAAACTGCTCCCACTTCCTGTGGCCCTGCAATGGGTCCCTGCCACCACAGGGGCTCCAGCTGCAGCTGCCAGCAGTTGGTAGCCATCTTAAAAAGCTAGCCCCACTCTTTGTACCATAGCCAGCCATTTCCCTGGCCAGGAGCAGGGTGCACAGTGCAGGAGCAGTATGCAGCAACTATCTCCTTGCTGTCTTTGCCTTTCCACACCATAGCTGCTCCAGTCCTTGGCAGTGATGACCATGTTCCCTGGCTCCTTCTGGCCATTGCACTGGCCTTGCTGGCCTACCACACTGACCACTGGTTGCCCCACATTTGTATGAGCCCATCTGGCTCCCCCACGTGCAGCAACCACCTACCCAGCCACAGCACACTATCCCAAGGCCACTGTCACTGCACACCTGCCAGCTGAACCCATCCAGCTGGCTGGACCCCAGCAAGAACACAAACAGTGGGCTGCTGGATGCCACCACCAGAGTCACCTTCATGCTCCTGGGCTTCCAGCCCCACCACCAGTGGGTCTGCTGGGCCAGCCAGGACTAGTGGCTGTACATCATCCAGCACCCAGCCTCTGGCTGTTTCCACAGTAAGCCCAGCAGGCAGGGGGCTCAGCCAGGGGTGGTGATGGCTGGTGGTCCCCCAGTGTGGGTGGCTCCCCCTCTGGCAGCCAGTGTCCAGGGCCAGCAGGACCAGCGTATGTTCCTGGCCCTGCTGCAGGCAGTTCCAGTTCCATGCCCATGAGGTACTAGAGTGAGTGGTGTGGCTGGTCCCAGGCAAGGGGTGTGCGTGGCTGGGGATCTGAGGCAGGGGCCAGGGAAGGGAGTCCTGGCTGGTGGAGGCAGTGCTGAACCTCCACCCAGGCCTATGGCAGGAGCTACTGCTGGGCAGCTGGACAACAGGTGACATGAAGGCAAGCTCCTAAGCAGCACCCAGTAGTCATTGTACATGGCCTGCACTGCCCCAATCAGGACCACTTTCTGCTTCTGCAGGGCCACCACCAACTCATGCTCCCAAGCCAGGAGTTACACCTGGAGCTCCTGATCCACTCAGTCCAGTGCCTCCTTGTGCTAATTCTGCTTGTCCTCATGGGCTACATCTTCTGCTCACTACCTGTCCTGGCAGGCCACATCTTCTGCCCACCAGGCCTGTGCATCTGTAAGGTGGTCCTCCAACACCATCACCAGCCAATCCAGGAAGAGGGTCCTATCCTGGCTCCTCCTCTGGTGGAGCCAGCATAAATACAGGGCCCCAGCTATGAGCTATAGTGACTGCAAGCCCTCATCCTGGCTACCAACTGCAACCTGTCCCCTATGTGCAGCTGCAGGGCCTGCAGAGCCCTGAGAAAAACTGTTTGTGAGAGTTTGGAACGGTTCTGAGGTAAGATACTTTGTACCAGGGGCCATGTGCTGCCTGGTCTCAGATCAGGGTTTGGGTGTGCATAGGTGCCCAAGGACCTAAGTTGGCCCAGGCCCATGTTGCTGAGCTTCCGGCCCTCCCATCCCTGCTCACTCCTCAGGGGCAAGTGGGCTACTGGGTGCTGCCACAGCCCCAGACCCCACTCCCCCCTGTGCTTGCAGGCCAGCACTCTCCTGCACTGCCTCCAAGCCCATAGCACTTGGGCTCAGGGGCCATGGGGCTCCTGGATGACTAGGATGAGGCCCATCCCCCCATCTTCCCCACAGGGGACCTTGCTAGGGAGGCACACTGGGGCCACTCCTCCCATGCCAGTGCTGTGTCCTGAGTGTTCCTGCACATGTCCCAGATCCTGTGCAATATGCTGTTTGCACAGACCAATGGGTGCCTGACCCACTACACCATGCTGCTGATCACCATGCCCTGGGTGAACCTGTATACCTTGCACCAGACTGAGCTTCAACAGTGCTGGACAAGTCCAGGCTGCCCGACAATCTCCACTGCCTGGAGGACTACCTGTGGCTGTGTTATATGTTTCTACCCCCACAGATGAGGATGATATTGCTGTCAATATCAATGCATTCCTCAGCATGTAAGAGACCCCTAACCACCTAGCTGTAGAGGCACAGGATGCTCAGTAAAGTTTTGCACTGTCTCCTGCCTCCCTGTGTGCTGTGGGGGTTGGACCTGAGGGCCATGGGAGTGTGGCTGGGCCAGGTGGGGGGACAAGGCAGGGACTGGGGGTACAGGGCAGGGACAGGGGCAGGACCAGAGGCAAGGGTGGGGATAGTCCTTCCCCCAATGTGGGGCTTAACATGTAGCCAGGGATGGTGTGGCCAGTGGCTCTGCTTAGTCCTGGCGTGTGGTGTGTAGCTCCAAGTAGACTCTTTGGATCCTGAGGCCTGGTGTATAGGCACCTGGGCAGGGTCCCCACCAGGAAGAAACTGGTACTGCTGGCAGCCACAGGTGATATAACAGTCTGCAATTCATGGCTGGGGCTGGGGCTGGGGCTGGGGCTGGGGCTGGGAATGATGCTGTGGAACAGTTGAGGCAGTTGCTGGCCCAGGCTCCTGGAGCTTCTGGTGGAGGCTGTGGACAGGGAGCTTGCCAGAATGGGCTTGAGGCCCTCCCTCAGTGACACATCACCATGGGCACCAAGCCAGGATAGGGGAGCTCAGACAGGCCACCCATGTTGCTGTGCACAGATTGGCTACACCTGGGACCTGCAACATGAGGATCTCCATCAGCTGCTGCATACAGGACATGGTCTTGCTGGCACTCCCTGACTGACAATTGTGGTCAGTGATGGTGAACCACTGTGCCTTCAAGGCCTTGACCTTTATGCAGCACTGCCATGCCGACCGGTCATGCCTGCACTCCTGTGTCTGGCCTGACAGCCCCTCATATACATGGGCATTGGAACACCTGCTGCTCCACCTTACCTCACAGCTCCACAAGGTTTTCAGTCTCCTCCATGGACCAGTTGGGGCCCTGGGTGGTGGGCACTGACATCAGCAAGAACAAAGCCATTGGGGCTCCTGCACTGGCTCTCTGGGCCTCCTTGCAGCTGTCCCTGTACTGCTGGGTCTAGGCAGCTGCCTGCAGTACCCAGTGCAAGGGCACAGCATGGGACTGGAAGCCACATGGCAAGGCAATGGCCCACAGCATCTGCAGGGTCTGGGCAGGCTGCTCAGAGTAGATTGTGTGCAGCTGGAGCTAGCCTCCGTGTCCAGGAGATGCCTGCAGCTGGGCCTGGGTACTGGCAGTCCTGGCAGGAGCTTGAAGCAGCCTCCAGGTCTGGATGGCATAGACCTGGCAGTCACACAGCACTGAAGTGCTAGGCAGTTCTGGCAGGCTGGTGCAGCTAGCCTGTGGCCTGCACAGGGGAACACAGGGGTCTGGAGTGGCCTCAGGCTACCTGCAGATGCTCCAGGGCTCAAACTGTACACAGGCTTTTAAGGGCCTGAGGCTGGGGCAGGCATAGAGCCTGGACATGATCCCAGCCTGGAGCCCTAGTGGCAGGGATGACCAGGAGCAAATTTGCTCCCAGTTGGTGTCTACATATGCATTACTGTGCAGTAACTAACTACTTGTGAGTAAATTTGCTACTTACATTTGCAGGTTGTAAATTTACTCATGAGTAGCATCATTTACTGCACAGTAAGCATGTGTACATGTAGATGAGTGTACTTGCTGTGCAGAAAACTATGTTACTGTGCAGTAAAGCTTCTTTGTAGATTCACCCGGTATTTCTTTGTATGCCAGCAAACTGACCCATTGCTGGCTAGTTGTTAGACTCAAGATGCATTTGACTGGTGCTAAAAGTAGTTAAAACTTTGATCTAATCACCATTATAGAAAAGATATTTAAACCTTGGTGGTAATAATACTGCAGGTGGTTTTGTCCATTTTGTACTATCACTTAAATGAGTCATAGCACTAGATCAGACAGCAATTGCTGGCAACACTGTCAGCAGCAGATTAGTTTCCTAGAGTGAAACTAGAGCAACCATAAATTGTTGGAATATGCATTTCTATTGACATAAAAATTCTTCATAGTTTTACTTGTATTCCGTTTAAGAAAATAAATTGGGGTGGGAGGTTCTAACAAGGTCAAAGTGTCTCATTGTGACATATTTAGCATCTTATGGATAAATTACTTTTGCTTCATTATTTATTATGTATTATGTTATATTTATGTTTATAAAAAAAAATCAAAATGGATACGAAATGTTTCAATCATTTTCAGAACATTTTAAAATGTTTATTTGGGTTATCTTTCAATTTGGAATGAAGCCACATACCAAAATCATGGGACTGTTTGCAAAACTAAATATCTGCACAACTCAGCAAAAGTGCCCATAATCATTACCTTATTGTATTGTGAATACAAACGTTTGTTAAAGCAAAAAAATACTAATTTATTGAAAAGACCTATTTAAAAAACTGAAAAATGTAAATTAAAGTATGTAGTAACAAATTTATGGTATATCTATTTTTTAGCTATATCTCTTCAGTTTTGTTTATCACATACATGATCACACCCACAGCTTGTAGTGGCTTCTTGCTTGCTTGCTTTCTTTGGTTTCCCCTCAGGTACAATATGCTTAGTCACCAACTCCTTACTATCTGGTAAGAGCCAAGGAAATGTAAATCATAACTTGATAAATACCATAGTGTTAACTGAAACAATGTTATCTGTAATTATCTGGAGCCTTTCCAGGTATGATTAAACTATACGATGAACAAAGGGCTCATTTGAAATGCAGATGTAACGTTTTTGTAGGACTGTGTCTACAGAGAAGACAAGGCTGCCTAGTGATGCCTTTTTAATACTCGTGCTTAGCGTGCAAGTGTTTGCTTATGTCAGTCACTGTTATGTCAAGACCAAGAGGTTAGATCCTGAGGCTGACATGTTGGCAGCCTAGAAACCACTTCATTGAGGCTATCTTTCTCAGGATGACTAGCATTCAGTCATATGAAAAGAAAGAGACAAGTAAAACAACCGGGGTCCTTTCTTTTTTGAGCTTCCCAAGGAATTGTTCTGAGAATGTGTAGAGTTTGCTTTCCATGGAGTCACTCTGCTAAATAACCCCTGATTAATGTCTTCATAAAATGAAAAAAAAAAAGCTAAATAACAACATAAAATCTTTATGAGGATTCCTACTGTGGGCTAGATAGTACTGGCTGATTTAGTAACACTTAGTGACCCTCTCCCTTCTATTATCCTGGATTCATGCTGTTATAATGCATTTTAGTGATCTGTTACAGGGGTGGGGAGAGAGGGACATGGTTATGATTTCTTAAAAACAAAACAAAAAAACCCCCTAAATGGAATACTATAAAAAGCTTCTGAGGAAATTTCATTGCCAGAAATATACTGAGTCTCCTGCAATGATTAATATATTGTCCTCCCAGTTTCCTACATATGACATTAAAGCAGGTTTTGAATGTAATCATGCGGGATAAGATGTGCACACTGCTTTCATTTTTTATATACATATAACTACGGTGGTGACCTGTGATAACACAGTGGAGGTATCAGCATGAGTTACCAATTCTAATGGAAATAGTAAATTCTGCCAATGTAGACAAGCATAAAATGGTCTGCCAGATGCTGAAAGCTGCTTGGGTTACCACTGAAGTACCTCAGGCAAATCTCCCACTGAGGTCAGTGATTTTCCCTAAGCAAGGACTCCACATTACCCAAATTAAACTCAAAACATGTATATCTCAAATTAATAACAATGATAGTCACCGTTTCCTCAGGGTCAAATCCTGAAGCCCCATTTCCCTCCCTCTGTAAATTCCTTTGTTCACCGCCTGTGCATAGGAAGCATAGGACAAAGAGTGAGCCACTAGAAACCTTATATTCTTCCCTTATTTCAGCAGACAGGAAGAACAGGGTTAGGAGGGCCAGGAGAGAGGTGGGGGAGAGGTGCTGAGCTTTTAACAACCTTATAACTATGATACCAAAAATCCATGTGTGAGGGAGGGGAGGCAGCGAGTATTGGGAGCAGCTGCAGAACAGCTGCTCTGTTGTCCAGACCTGGCCACTAGATTGAGAAACAGGAAGAAAAAGTAAACCTCTTACCAAATTATGCATAGGTTCCATAAGCAAAGGCTGGTTTCTTAAAATCTGCAATAGGACTGTGTGAAGCAGCGTTAATATAAAATTTCTATTAATATTTATATCAACAAGTACATTGAGTGATACGATTCATAAACATAATAGAAGTAATAGAAGTTGATATAAGGCTTTAATTCATAGGCGATTACATACTGGTGTTTGCCAGTGACAAAGTATTAAGCAAATATCTTTAAACATTACTAGCTTATGTGTTTATTGAAAATCACAAAAACTAGTCATGGCAGACAGCCCTCCCACCCAATTATCATTAAATGAGTGCAGTTACCCAAGCATCTGTTTTATCCAAAATATATCCTTAAAACTAAAATGGGCAAATGATTTTAAATTCTGCAGAACACTTCAGGACGTAACGAATAATAAGACTTTCCTTGTCTGTACTGCTCTATTATGTTTATTAGTTTATAATAGATTTCTGCCATTGTGGTTGTCAGCCATTATCGGCCTGTAAAAGGCATAGAAAGCAAAGACAGCACCAGAAGAAATAATAAAGGAATAATAAAGAATAAAGAATACAAAAAGATCCTGACACAACACCCAGAGAAATTTTGCAAGAAGTGAGACAAGCCATAAACATTCTAATGACTTATACAAGAACAAGCAGTATATGGTATCAGGGATGTAGTATTCAGTTTCAAAAAAATTAGGAAAATGATTAGGCTAAGGTTAGCGAGTCAGGTAACCACAAACATCAGTTGAATGAAGGATTACTGCCCTAATAAATGAAAATATCATATGATAAACAAAAAGAGAAATACAAAACTCTAAAACTCTTGGTTCAGAGGTGATACTTTTGATTAGACCAACTAAAAATAGCACAAAAAATTCTCTGTCTTTGCAAGCTTTTAGGCACACGCACCCTTTTTCAGGCTGCGGAGAAATCAAAGATTGTAAAAATTCCCGTAGGTAGAAAATAAACTCCATTTTGCACAGGGAAAGTTTTAGGCTGGAAGTATGTTTCACTGGTCTGTGAGAGTCCTTTTGTGTGAGTTGTTTTTTGATGCGTAGATAAAGCTGTCCTCATCCCTGGAGGTATCAGATGTCAGAAGCAGGCAGAGAGGCACCATGATAAGCATCACCATGATTAGCATCACATGATAAGCAACACTCATAAGATACCTAATATTATGGGTTGCAATCATTGCATTTTTTTTTCATATCACTCACAACAGAATCCAGAAAACAGGCCCTTTTTCTGGTTTCAGATCCAATGCAAACACACATGAATTCAAGATCAGGACTGAAATCTGATACCAGTCCCTCCTACGTTGTGGCATACAATGTTAATAAATACTATCCTAAGGCTAGAGTCAAGACACTAGCTTGAAGGCATCATTATCTGGATTGGGTATGCCAGTTCTATATAGGGAGATATTCTGCGTCTTGGAGCTTCAATCTTCACTTCTGGCTGAGCTGTACTGGTACAAAAATCAGTGGATTGAAGGATTTGTTCCAGGATCCAGCTCAAGTCCTGGAGCAAATTAGAGCAGCCTTGTGCAACCTTTGGAGACAAACTATACTTTATACTCTTTACCCCAGCCAGACCAGACTTTACTCAGCTAAGAATAAACTGTAGTATCTAAAGAGCTACCACAATTTCCACCCTCATTTGCACAACAAGGTTCAGAGACCATTCCTTACCATATGAAGGAGGGAACTCTAGACCCCCACTTGTACAGCGTTGTACCCAAATGACTAATTTGGCCTTCTCTCTATTGTTGAAGAGGGTCTGCTATATGCCATATTTTATATATAGCATGTTTATTAGCACTAATAACAAGGATGGTTTCTCACTCAGTAAAAAGAACAGAGAAAATTGTAATTGAAATGGGTGGGAACCCTCTTAATTTTTATCCCTGGAGGTGTGGTAGCAGGAAAATATATAGAAGACGGTGCTTATATAAGAGAGTACAATTTAACAATGTGAAAGGGTGGGGTGGAGAGGAGTTATAGCGCAAAAACAAGAAAGCTCCTTGAGTCTTTTTTCACTTTCTGAATGAGCAATAGGTAAAATCTGTGGTGTTAAAAACTGGACTAGATTCTGACTTTCATGACAATAGCAATAATGACTTCTGAGTCAGACATGTCCTGACACTTGATGACCAGTGGGATGACAGGCTTTCAGCATTTTGTTTGAAATGATCCATGACCTAGGAAAGAGAGAAACATACAAATATTCTGATGTCATTTTTTAAAATTTAGGACGTTATCATTGATATAATATACCTTGCCCCAAGGTGCATTTCAAATGGTGTTTTGACAAAAGAGATAAAAGGAAGGAACTAATGGAGATAAGGGAAACTAGACATTTCAGCTGAGTGACTATTATTTTTTTTCATTATATAATTGTAGTGAAGCTGAATTTCAGTAATGATTGCCATTTGAGAGCTAGAGTAGGTGTGTGCTGATGGTTAAATGTTAAGCATGAACTTTAACTCTTAAAACATGTATGGAATTGACATAGTTCAATAAACAGTGCAAGAATGAAGTTGTTCAGGAAGTATAAAAATATTTACGCAATGTGAGTGCAATGTGGGTGGAATTTTCAGTTAAGTTATGCATTTTGCAATTTCAAGGACAAATCTGTGTGGGTGGAGCCCATAATTCCCACACAAAATGAAAAGCATTACAGGGGCAATTAAATAATTAGTCATGTGTGTTATGTAAGGAAGACAGCCTCTACCAATTCATTTACTACTGCTAAGGTGCTTATGTAGGCTTTACTAAAAGGGATCACAAAATGACATTAGTGGGCAAAATTATAGGAACAATAATCAGGAGCACCTGGATAAACAGCAGCGTTACAGCTTTGGGTTTACTAAACTCATTACACTGCCTACAATCAATTGCATCTTGATTCCTATCTTGAATCACGGTCACAGCCCCAGGGGAGATAGGAGTTTTCTTTGGTAACTGCATGATTTACCTTTTTCAAAGACTGGGGCGATCTTTGCTTTTTGGCTCAAATGTTGTATCTTTATCCTAGAGGAGATCATACTGGCAATGCAAATACAGGAGTTGTAGATCCTCTTCTGCCAGTGAAATCCTGCTACCACTGCATATAGTTTAAAGGGACAGCGGTACTAATCAGGAGTAGCTGAAAAATAGGAATGCAATAGCCTACTTTTGGACTCCCTACTGAGTGGCTTTGAACTCTCTTCACAGCTCAATCATCTGTTCCCACTTAACGGCAGCTTTATAACCCTTTCATACAGGCAGAGGTGCATCAAGAAGCTGTAGGGCAACCATGATTCAGGGCCTCTGTCCTCAGATGATTATCCAAAGGTGAAAAATGCTCTTTGGTAATATGAAATACAGTTTTCTCCATGACCTGTACTGGGGCACTAACTCACTTCATCAGAAGACAGACAGCTAGATAATGACTTTCTAGGCTGGATTCTAACTGGTGACTCACAGTTGAAAGTCTCTTGATCCCATCAATTCTCCAAATCACTATATTTCTCCTTTGTTGCTTTTTATCCGTAGCTAATTCTGTTCTCGATACATATAAAAATAATATTAAAGGCAAAGTAAAACCAACCTAAAATATGTTTCTGACTGTGAGGTATTCAGGGGTGTATCTTCATAGTTTAATATGTGGCATCTAAAATTTGTCTCTAATTTTCTACTATTCAGATCTAAATCTCACGTGTTTATCTTGAAAACTGTTTAAAACCTGAATTAGCTTAGCATTCTAAGTATCATGTATTTGGACCAAACAGAGCTAAGTCCAAGTTCAGATTTATTGAACCACTAAAGTACAGGGTATGGATGATCAAATACAATTTTCAAGATACATATATTTATGACCAAAATGTTTTTTGGTCTGGTGAAGATACCAGAGAGAGAGAGAGAGTTTTACTTGCACTTACCTCCAGAACTCTGTACCTTTTGTTATTTATCATTAAGTAGAATGGGATTACCTCAGAGTCCTCAGTAAAGCCTGAGCGTGTCTTGCTTTCAACTGTTTCAAAGTCTAAAAAGTGTGACCCTGGGTCTATATACACATGAAATTAATGCAACACAATAAACTCTGACACATATTGTGCCAGAGTTTATTTCTCCTGGGCTAAACGTTTTTACATGTGTGCCTGGGACCACAGCATGTTGAGCTGGGTTATAGCAGCCCCAGCTGACAGGGGATTGGGGGTCAGCCTGCCACCCCAGGCCTGCTCTGACCCAACTCACCATGCTGAGGACAGGCTGGCTGGGGCACAAGGGTGCTCCAGTGTGGAGCTAACCAGCAGGCAGCTCCCTCACTGAAGCACCCTCATGCCCCAGCCAGCCCCATCAGCATCTACACAAGAATTGCTGCATACTAAAGCACGCTGTGTTGTAGGAGAGTATTTCTGTTTACAAGTGCCAGTCTCCAGTGGAATTAGCTAGTTTACTGCAGCCTAGTAGGGCCATACATATTGGTGCTGAGACTTAGTGTTAATTAGGAAGCGCCATAGTAAACACCTCATGTAGATGTGCCCACTGTAACCCAGAGTGCTCATGGCTTTGGTGGGACCTTGCAGGGATTTCAGTTCTGAGAAGTAGTTTCAGGGGCTAGGATGTTGGACTGCAGAGAGTCCCAAAACAGAAGAAGAGGTTCTAGATGAAGAACCCAAGCCATAAGAGCAATTTCTGGACAGCTTTCCTACTCTCTCTGTATTAATATTTCTAATACTTTATCCTTACCTCATTGAAGAAAGAAACTGAGTCTTTATGGAAATTTCCCCTGGGACTTCATGCAAGCTGGGAGGACAAATGCTGGTATATTGACCAAAATTCATTATGTGTAATTACTTCCTTTTCTTGTCATTTTCAGGATGCAACAGTGTTTTGTTTTGTTTCTTTTCCATTAGTATTGTTGGAAGTTTGTCATTGTCTATCTTAGATGTGGTCACACACAAACAATAATTAAGGAGTTGCTAAGATTTATGACCCCTGTGGATTAACTATAGAAGTCCTTATTCTGACAATGAATTAGGATGAGTGCTGCTATGTCAATAGAAGATAACTGCTGCAATTAATCAGTTTAGTGACATAAAATGTGAACACTTTTTCCTCCTCATTTATAAAATCTGGTATAATTCTGTTATGAGTATACTGCAGAGACACTTAAAAAAAAGAAAAATCACAGAACAACAAATAAAGATTTAAGTGGCAGTCCATCTCTAGTGCCTGTTTCTTATTACTGTCCTCATTTCTTGTCAGGTTTTTATAGTTTTATCTGTTCATGTCTTTGTAGAATTGAAACCATCTGCTTTATATATTGAAAGGAACACCAAAAATTGCTCTTAATTTTCTTTTATTGCAGATTCAGGTCAAGGTTATCATGACTGGCCTACTATTTCCTCACTTTTCAATGTAATGTATTGCCACATCATAGGCTAGTTATATCAATTGTTATCATCTTAATTTAAAAAGGACAGTCCATCAAACAGTCTGTTTGTTAATCCTGTGACAATAGAATCATCCAGATCAGAAATTTCAAAAAGACAACATTCTTAAAAAGCATTTGTTGATAGTCCTACATTACCTGTGATTTGAAATGCATCTGTTCCTATCCAGATTTGAAATCTATGAGGATTTAATACATGGCACGAAGAGATAAGAATGAACACAAGGAAAAAGCTGCAGGTAGAGTGAATCATTTGAATAACAGTCAACACTGTAGCTGAACATATTCAAGTGCAGATGTCCACACAGAGACAGATCCAGAGGAGGTATGGTGGCATACGGAGCTTTCCCACAGCCTCTCAGAGCTCACCAGCATGTCAGCAGGCCTTCTGCTAGGACCTCTGCAGGTTCTGTGAGCTCTATGATTTCACTGGCTGCTCTGCCTGGAGTCCCTGCTTCCAAGAAGCTCTGGAGTCTTCTCTGTTTCCAGTCCCACTCATTCCCTCCTTTCCCCTGCTGCTGAATTGAGACAGGGGCAAGAAGTAGGGGAAGACCAAACAGCAGCCATACCCTGAGCTGAAAAAGCTAGGATTCTAGGCAGACCCTAAGCCAAGGAGCTCATAGGCTAGGGACAGACATTACATATAAACCAGTTTAAGTGATCAGAAGCTGGTTTAAACTTGTTCAGTGCACACAAACCAGTTTGAAAATGGCTGAAACCAGTTTGAGATAAACCTGGTTGAATGTAGTATCAGACTTAATGGATTTGGCTCAAACCGGTTTATGCAATGTCTGTCCCAGACCCCTTGCTGGTTTAAGTTAAACCAGACACCCCCAACATCCCAGCATGCTCTCTGGGCTGGGCTCCACAGCAGAGCTGGCCCTGCTCCCCTGCTCCCTGGCTGCAGCTCCAGCAGAGACTTGCAGGCTGCTCCCCCCCAACCCTCTCACCACTCCCTGCTAAGTAGGGATTCTCCCCTCCACAATGCCCTGCTAAGAAGTATTTGCCTATTAGCTAGCAGACCACATGCTGGCTCATGTCTGTGCTGTGACAAAGGCATAATCAACAGGTAGCTGATAATGTCCCTCTGTTGTTTCCTTAATGCGGTGATAAACACTGGGGGTTGGGGGGATAAACACTGTTATTAATTCCCTGCTGGGCTAATCAAAGCATCCTGTTGGAGCCTGGCCACACCTCTCCTTAGCTTAGCACTGTAAAATAAAGGGAGGGCTGCTCTAGCGCTCCCCAGCTTCTAGCCGGAGCCACTGCAGACATGTGCCTGCATGTCTGGACTAAAAACGGAATGTCTATCCACCTCCAAATCAGCTCAAGCTTTGCAGGTTAGGCTGACCTACAAAGATTGAGTCAATTCAGGCTTAAGCTTTGAATGTCTGTCTGTAGCCATAGAGACCACAGCATATGGGGAGCTGTGTTGACATGCCGGTGAGTTCTAATAGCTCACTGGCATCCAAGATCAAAGCAACAGGTGGGGCCACACCACCTTGGTCATGTGGAACATGCACAATGAGCTCTCTTCATTACGCAGGTCCCACACAGTTCAAAGGAGTGTGGACACATACCGATGCCTGTGATTCTGGAACTGTCCATGCATCTGCATGCACTAACTTGAATCCTCAGATACACTTTAAGTTATCATGCATGCAGAAGCTTCTCTTACGGCTTCTGAGATTTTATAAGTACCAGGTGAAAAAGTAAAGCATTTGTTTAGAAGTGTCCAGGATACTTGGCAATCAGCAAAACTCAGGTCATGTTTTCATTTAATATCATCAATGGTTTTATAACACTATACTAAAATACAATGGGCATTAATATTCCTTTTACTAAATATATTAGTTTTAATATGGCAAAAGTGTGATTAAACTGTAATTTAGAATGTATTTGGAATTTGCATTTCTAAACCTGTGGCCAATCAGAGAATTTAATAACATTTCTGACTTGGTATATATATAAAAAGAGAAATCTCTCATGAAAATTGTAAGGTGAAATCCTAGTATTGTTACCCAGGTAAAATTATTATTGACTTTCAGTGCATTACCATTGCATCTGCATAACTGCAATTCATTTTATGTAGTCCTGTTTGCTCTATATTACATACAAGAAACCATGTTTCCTTGATCATGATCTTAATTGGTCAACATTGATCTTAATTTTTTTCTGCTAAAGAAAAGGTGTTCATATTTGTGTTCCTTCTTTTACAGAATACATATCCAGGAAATGAACAATCACAGCTACATGCTCTGCGCTGGTATATTTTGATATTTAACTTCCAAAAAATATTTTAGATTTTCTCATTAATGCCTCAATGCTTCATGTTAATTTGCAGAAAATCTATAAAATTGTCTTTGTTGCAACCTCTTGAAATCACAGAACTACTCTTGTGCTTTGCAGAATCCAATCATTTGCTTTCAGAAGGAAGCATCATTACAACAGAGACAAAACCAGTAACACCCTGACTTTAATTTATTGAAATTTCTTTACCCTATAATTTTACCCTCCAATTCCAAAATTAAAAGAGAAAGTGCCTCAAGTAACACTCAAATGTTCTGATTTTAAAATATATTCTTAGAGTATTTGTCCTAGAAGAATGACTGAATTAGAGAAAGATTCAGATTCAACACAGATGTTGATAGCTGTCTATTGTAAACATGCATGGAGAATCTGCCCCTAGTCCTATTAGTGCCATTCCTATAATGGAGGATATAAATTAGGACTATGGCCTCTGAATATCAGATTTCATGGTAATATATCTGCTGACTTTAGAGAGCTCTTGAGCACCATATAAACAGTGAACTGAGAGAGATTTTTAATGATGAAATTTGTTTCTATAATGTGTAGGCCTGTCATTGAAACCAACTTGCCATAACAAAAATAAATAAAGCACAGAAGGTCAATGGCATTTCCCTTTTTCATAATAAATCTTTTATAAAGGTTATGCCATACTTAATATGAGATTCAGACTACAAAACCTCCAAGTTAAGGTAATAATACACATTACAGTTTGCCCATGCCTTGTTGTATTATAAACCTATTGAACTTTTAAAGTAACCACACCAGCAAATGTACTAAACATGAAAACTAATACTAGTAGTAGTTTAGTTACAGCTTTTGCTAAAACAATGTAGTAAAAATGGCAAAAAATATAATAGATAATAAAATGATAAATACAATAAATATAAATGCAATATATAATATATTAATAAAAATATAAAGTATGGTTATGGGTAAAACCATGTAGTAAGATTATAACATTTTACCATTAAAACAAAATAAAAACAAAGTATATCATACAAAAATAGAGAAAATAAAACAACAAATAAAAAAAATGGGAATTTTATTTTATTTTGGCCCTTATTCTTTGTACAAGAAATGCAAATTCACCCAGAGATACTAGAACAGGCTGTAAGTTATTAGAAAGGAACTAACCTGTTTTTATCCTTGGTAGCCCAATTTTCTTCTTCTTTCTTCAAAGAATGAGCAAGACCACAAATAGTAATTTATTTCATTCTTCCTCCAAGAACAAACCCTGTCCGTATATGGGTCAGACAACACATGGCCATAACAACTGCACATTTCATTTGAGTAAACTACAGTAGAGTCATGGCCTCTTATTTTTTGTGGTTTTATAATTCAGATAGGAAGGTTTCTAAACCAAAAGAGTTATTTATGAATATTAAAAAAGTAGAAGTTTAAGAAGATCTCAGTGCCTGCATATCTGTCTGCATGCTGACATCTTTAGCTCTTGAATTTGTCTCTTCTTTTAAATATAGAAGGGATATCAGATTGGTGACTTTCAGTACATTTCCTAAGTCATTTGTCTAGAGAAGAATATGTGTTATTTAACTGGGCAACTATTTGTTTACCTGGGAGAAGAGAGACTTCTAAAATGCACTTCTTAGGGCATCTGCTAGGGGTACAGGTTCTGATTTGTATCTAGTCATTTAGAGTTAGCACAATAAGCAGCCTCATGTCAGATCACAATGTGTTCCTCTTGTAAAATTTGGGTAGAGATGCAAGCTGCCTTAGAAAGTAATTAGATTTTTTACTTTTTTTGAATAAACCATGGAGTCAGCACTCATATAATAAAATAGATGTTTAGTGTGTGTACAGGTGTTCATTGCAGCTGATCTACATTCATGTGGCTTTTGCTTTAAACCACATGAAAAGAGACTGAGAAAGCACAGTATATAGCTATTAACTGCTGCTGGGAGCTGTGTGGGGGAACCGGAGTGAGTAACTCAGGTGGGGGAAGGAGAGAATCTGTGGGGGATGTTGGTGGGGTGGGGATGCGGGTGGGCCTGCAGAGGGGTTGGTGGGTCCACAGGGCAAAATTTTCAGTTTGGAGGCAGTGAGGAAGGGTCAGGGGGCCAAAAATAGCCTGGTCAGGGCAGGTAGAAAGATTAAAGCCCCATAACTGGGGTAAGCAGCTGTGCTTTCCCAGTCCTGGGGCTGCGCTCAGAATGCGGAAAGGTGTTCAATAGATAGGGTTAACGCATTTCAAGCCAAGTTAATTCTTCTTCTCAGATGAACTAATTTATATCAGGCACACCATTTTTTGCTTGAATTTACCTCCCAGAACATCTACACAGATGGGCCTTTAGATCAACCTAAATGCCCATCAATCTAAATGTAATGCCTGCATGTACATTTAGTGTTGCCAGTACCACCTTTTTACTGGTATTTTTGTAGAAGGATAAAACTCCATCCAAGGCCTGTTTTGCTTTAACACACAACTTTTCAATGTGCTTATGTCAGCTCAGGTTTTTATTAAATAGATTCCAAGGTATTTAAACGAGACTAACACCTCCAATTTATTTTTCTGAGAAAACCTTACCCATTTTACCCTTTAATTTAAAAAACAAACAAACATAGTATAGTACAGTACCTTGGATTTAACATTATTGATTTCCAAGCTATTTAAAACATAATACTGCTCAAAAGCATCTAGTAACCTTTGGAGACCTGTCTGGGACTGTGACATTAGTAACAAGTCATCTACATAAAGTAAGATGGAGATAGACTCCTTCAATAGAATAGGTACCAGGAATGGAGTTCCTGCTAGCATATGTTTTAGATCATTCTGAGATAGATTAAAAATAGTGGAACAAGCAGATATTTTCATCATACCCCTATCCTAGAAAACTACTAGATAAGGCACCACTGATCCCGTAACATAGATGCTGTATTTGTATAGTAAGCAGCAATTAATTGTAAGAAAGCTTAACCATTGATGCCACTTCCAGTTTCTTCCAGAATGTTAATCAGTCTATGGAGTCTAAAACTCCCATTAGATCTATGAAGTCTTCATATAAACTATTTGTATATTTTGATGCCAAATAATGCAATGCTAAGCAACGATCCATGCAAGAATAACTTTCTGTACAACCAGCCCGTTCTTCTCTCAGAATGTTATTTTCAGAAAAATGTGTTTGTATATCAGAGAGTAAATGTATATTTTGGCTGGAATATGAATGAGACTAATAGGATGATATGCTACAGAAATTCTAACTAGGGCTGTGCAACATTTCAAGGGGTGTTTCATTTCGAAGCTGTTTTGACACATTTCAAGCTTGAAACAGCAAAATTGAAATGAAACAACAGGCTTTGAAACAGCTACAAAACGAAATGAGGACACTTGAAACTTTTCAAAACTTTCAAGTTTTGAAGCAGCCTGGTGGCGGGAGGCAGGGGAGAGCCAGGGCTGCACTCCAAGTGGCTCCGTGAGCCCCATGGAGCTCAGCCTGGTAGGAGATGGCAGGAAAGCCAGTGGCAGAGCCACTGTGAGCACAGCTCCAAGTGCAGCCCTGGTGAGCACAGCCTAGTGGCGGGAGGCAGCAGAGAGCCAGTGGTGGAGCCGCTCTGAGTGCAGCCCTGACCAGTGGCTCTTGGCCACCTCCCACCCCCAGGCTCAGCTCTGTGGGGCTGTGGAGCCTCCCACCGCCAGGCTGTGCTCACCAGGCCTGTGCTCCAAGCAGCTCCACCACTGGCTCTCCGGCCACCTCCTGCCACTGGGCTGAGCTTCGTGGGGTTGGCAGAGCCACTTGGAATACAGCCCTGGAACCAAGTGCAGCCTTGGCAAGCAGAGACCAGTGGCTGGAGGCACCGCAGCCCCAGGGAACTGAGCCTAGCGGCAGGAGGCAGCATGAGATGGCAGAGAGGCACTGGCATGCTCCAAGTGCAGCCTGGCAGCAGGAGGAGGGGAGAGCCAGGGCTGTGCTCCAACCTGCCCTCCCAGCACTGCTACTGAGTGCTGAGAAGAATGAAATGCCAAAGTTATAGGCATTTTCATGATTCCCCATTATAGCCTATGGGCAAAATGTCAAAACACATCAAAACAGCGAAACAGTTTTGATGAAATTAAATAGAACAGTACTTCAAAACAAAATGAAACAAAATGACATGAAACACTGTCCCTTTGAAATGGCAAATGGAAGGCAAACTGAAACAGTGCTGTTTTGCACAGCCCTATTTCTAATCTCTATGTTTTAAATATTAGGAGAGTTATATTTTGGTTTCAATGCTTAGGATAAAAACCTTTTAAAAGAAATTATTGTTTAAAAAAATAGAAATTGGGTACTACCTATCAATTAATTTCCTGAAGATTTCTGGGGGAAGAACATCAAGGCCAGGGATCTTACCATTACTCAGTAGGGATATAT